>NC_058413.1:61496601-61560407 GCF_002201575.2 Neomonachus schauinslandi | reverse complement strand
TGTTTCCTTCCCCAAATTAGGGAAGTTCTCTGCTATAATTTGCTCCAATATACTTTCTGCCCCTCTCTCTCTTTCTTCTTCTTCTGGGATCCCAATTATTCTAATCTTGTTTCGTCTTATGGTATCGCTTATCTCTCGAATTCTGCCCTCGTGATCCAGTAGGTGTTTATTTCTCTTTTTCTCAGCTTCTTTATTTTCCATCATTTCATCTTCTATATTACTGATTCTCTCTTCTGCCTCATTTATTCTAGCATTTAGCGCCCCCTTTTTTGATTGCACCTCACTAATAGCCTTTTTGATTTCTACTTGGTTGGAATTTAGTTCTTTTACTTCTCCAGAAAGGGTTTCTCTAATAACTTCCATATTTTTTTCAAGCCCAGCTAGTATCTTTAAAGTGATGATTCTGAACTCTAAATCTGACATTGTACTAATGTCCGTATTGAGTAGGTCCCTGGCAGTCGGTACTACCTCTTGTTCTTTTCATTGAGGTGATTTTTTCCGTCTTGTCATTTTGTGCAGAGGAGAATAGATTAATGAGAGAACAAAATGCTAGCAGAGTAACAATGTCCCCAGAAAATATACTCTAAACAAATCAGAAAAGACCTGAAGCAGTGGGAAAAGAAAGGGAAAGAGAGAAAAAAGAGAAAGAAAAAAAAGAAAAAGATAAAGATAAAGATAAAAAGAAAAACAAACAAAACAAAACAACAACGACAACAACAAAAAACAGAATGTGATCAAATATGATCAGGCTGGTATATAGATCAGTGCCACACACTAGATTTGGGGTGTATTTTTGTCTTTTAGAAGAAAGTGCCTCCCAAAATTTTAAAGAAAGAAAAACTTATATATGTACAAAAATAAGGGTTGATATGATGAAGGGATGGAATATGACTGTAAAGATGGAAATTATAAAAAATTTTATAAAAGGAATTGATAAGAAGTTGTTTAAAAAAAGAAAGAAGAGGATTTAAAAAAGAAAAAAGAAAAAAAAAGGGGAGAGGATGTGTTCAGGCAGGGGAATAGAAAACAGCATATACTAGAGATTTAGGGTATATTTTAATCTGTTAGAAGAAACTATCTCAAAATTTTAAAGAGAGAACAACTTATATATATAAGCCAAAAATCCGGGTAACTACTATGAAGGGATAGAATATGACTCTAAAAATGAAAAATAAAAATGTTTTTTTTTTAAAAAAAAGGGTTGATAAGATGTTGGTAAAACTTAGGGACAATTTACAGATAAACTGTTTAGCCAAACTTACTGTACATAATGGGGGTTCCTCTTTATGACAGGAGACACATGATGAAGGCAAATTTAAGTGAATAAATGAATAGTGAATAAAGTTAGTTAATTATATCACATTTTGGCCCAGACTAGATAGTCCCAGAACAATCAATTGAAAGAGAGAAACAATTGGATGGCTACATATTTCATTCTTAATTTAGGTGACACTAACCATGTGAGGTATATTTTATTACTCCACTTTATAAATAAAGAAACTGATGGTTAGAGAGGTTCAGCTATATTTCTGTAGCTTGGAAGTCTTGAGACAAAGACTCGGTTTTCTGAAACCAAGTCTAGTGCTTTTTTCCAATTTGCTACACTGTACTTCTGTCTACCATTTCTATTACCTTTTAAATATTTAAATAACTTCCTGGCATATCTTAACCACTTTCAGAATTAAAATTGTTATTAGTTCATTGACATGCACTAATAAAGTCATTACTTACAGTTATTTTATAATCTGAGGAGAATCTTAACAGAAAAATACTTGGCACATCTATTTCTCTGATATTTGTTGAGGAAGTAATAAATCAGAGAAAATTATAGAAAGTGACTTGAACTTTGAGGACTCAGGGATGATTCATGGTTCCTATATCTATAAACATATAAAAATCTGAAACTCATAAAACAGTCTGTACTCTTTGGTATATGGCAATGTTAACCACAATCTTTTGGGCTATCCATTCTTGCCCAAGCTTCCCAAGATATCTTACTCACTTCCTGAATAGTTTTATTGAAAAGAGTAACATTCTTAGAGTTAGATGAACTGCAATTTAAATTCTGGTCTTGGCACAATATATGTAATTAAATGTTATAAACTCTGAGTACTGGCTCCAATACCTACTAGCTTGATGATCTCAAATACGTCACTTTACCACCCATTTGTAAAATGTAGGGGAAAATATCAACATCAGAATGGGTATTGTGTGCATTAAATAAAGCAAAGTCTTTGGATGTACTAACTAATATATTTAACCTCACTGAGACTCAGCTATTTCATCTATATTATAAGAGTGATTACTATGTAATGGATAATTGTAAAGATTAAAAATGATAATAAATATAGGGTACCTAACACATATGAGGCCTTCAGTTGTGGCATTATTTTTATTTATTTGGTTTAATTTTAATTTTATTTTTATCATGATAAATACACTCTTTAATCCCCATCCCCTACTTCACCCATCCACCCACCCTCAGTAACCATCAGTTTGTTCTCTATAGTTGAGTCTATTTCTTTGTTTATCTCTCTCTTTTCCCTCATTTGTTTTGTTTCTTAAATTTCACATATGAGTGAAATCATGTGGCATTTGTCTTTTTCTGACTGATTTATTTTGCTTATCATTATACTGTCTCACTCTATCCATGTTGTGCAAATGGCAAGATTTCATTCTTTTCTATGGCTGAATAATATATCTATCATCTATCATCTATCTATCATCTATCTATCTATCTATCATCTATCTATCTATCTATATATCACTTCTTTATGCATTCATCTATTGATGGACACTTGGGCTGCTTCCATAATTTGGCTATTGTAAATAATGCTGCAATGAACATAGGCGTACATGTATTCCTTTGAATTAGTGTTTTTGTATCCTTTGTTTAAATACCCAGTAGTGCAATTACTGAGTCAAAAGGTAGTTCCATTTTTAACTTCTTGAGGAACCTCCATACTGTGTTCCTGGTGGCAGCACCTGTTTGCATTCCCACCAACCATGCAAGACAGTTCTTTTCTCTCTATATCCTTGCCAAACTTGTTTTTTGTATGTTTTATTTTAGCCATTCTGACAGGTGTGAGGTGGTAGCTCGTTGTGGTTTTGATTTGCATTTCTCCAATGATGAGTGATATTGAGCATCTTTTTATGTGTCTGTTGGCCATCTGGATGTATTATTTGGGGAAATGTCTTTTCATATCTTCTGCCCATTTTTAATCGGATTATTTGTTTCTTGGGTTTTGAGTTGTGTAAGTTCTTTATGTATTTTGAACAGTAACCCTTTATTGGATATGTCATTTGCAAGAATCTTCTCCCATTCAGTGGGTTGCCTTTTAGTTTTGTTGATTATTTCCTTTCACTGTGCAGAAACTTTTTATTTTGATGTAGCCTCAATAGTTTATTTTCGCTTTTATTTCTCTTGCCTCAGGACACATATCTAGCTACAGCTGATATGCTACTGCCTGTGCTCTCTTCAAGGATTTTTATGTTTTCAAGGCTTAAATTTAGGTCTTTAATCCATTTTGAGTTTATTTTTGTGTATGGTGAAAGAAAATGATCCAGTTTCATTCTTTTGCATGTGGCTGTCCAGTTTTCCAGGCCTATTTGTTGAAAAGTCTGTCTTTTTCCCATTTGTTCGTTCGTCCTTTGTCAAAGGTTACTGACCATATAATTGTGGGTTTATTCCTGGGTTTTCTGTTCTATTCCATTATCTATATATCTTTTTTTATGCTAGTACTATACTGTTTTAATGACTACCACTTTGCAAAATAATTTGAAATCTAGATTTGTGATACCTCCAGTTTTGTTTTTCTTTTTCAAGATTGCTATGGCCATTCAGGGTCTTTTGTGGTTTCATACAAATTTCAGGATTGTTTCTTTTAATAATGTGAAAAATACTTTTGGCATTTTGATAGGGATTGAGTTAAATCTGTATATCGCTTTAGGTAGTATAGAGATTTTAACAATATCTATTCTTCCAACACCTGAGCATGAAATGTGTTTCTATTTCTTTGTGTTGTTTTGAATTTCCTTCATCAGTGTTTTAGAGTTTGCAGGATACAGGTCTTTCACCTCTATGGTTATATTTATTTCTAGATATTTTGTTGTTTTTGATACAATTGTAAATGGGGTTATTTTCTTTTTTTAAAATATTTTATTTATTTATTTGACAGAGAGACACAGCGAGAGAGGGAACCCAAGCAGGGGGAGTGGGAGAAGGAGAAGCAGGCTTCCCGCTGAGCAGGGAGCCCATTGTGGGGCTCGATCCCAGGACCCTGGGACCATGACCCAAGCTGAAGGCAGACGCTTAACGACTGAGCCACCCAGGCGCCTTGGGGTTATTTTCTTAAATTCTCTTTCTGATGATTCATTATTAGTGTATGGAAATGCCACAGATTTCTGTACATTGATTTTGTATCCTGCAACTTTACTGAATTCTTTTATCAGTTCTAGTAGCTTTTTGATTGGAGTCTTTAGGGTTTTCTATATATAGTATCATGCCATCTGCAAATAGAGTTTTACTTCTTCTTTACCAATTTAGAAGTCTTTTATTTCTCTATCTTATCCAATTACTGTGGCCAGGACTTCCAGTAGTAAGCTGAATAAAAATGGTGAGAGTGGACATCCTTGTCTTATTCCTGACCTTAGGGAAAAAGCACTCAGTTTTTCACCATTGAGTATGATGTTGGCTGTGGATTTTTGATACATGGCCTTTATTATTTTGAGGTATATTTCCTCTAGACCTATTTTGCAGGGGTTTTATCATGAATGAATATTGTATTTTGTCAAGTGCTTTTTCTGCGTCTACTGAAATGATGATGATTTTTATCCTTTCTTTTATTGATGTGCATTATCACATTGATTGTTTTGTGACTATTGAACTACACTTGCATCCCAAGAATAAATCCCACATGAACCTCCTGTATGATTTTTTAAATTGTTGTTGGACTTAGTTTGCTAATATTTTGTTGAGGATTTTTGCATCTATATTCAAGAGAGATATTGGCCTTTATTTTACATTGTTGGTGGTGCTTTATCTAGTTTTGTTATTGAAGTAATACTGGCCTCATAGGATGAATTTGGGTTTTTCTTCCTCGTCTGTTTTTTAGAATAGTGAGAAGAATAAGCATTAACTCTCCTTGAAATATTTGGTAGAATTTGCCTCTGAAGCCGTCTGGGCCTGGACTTTTGTTTTTTGGGAATTTTGTGATTACTGATTCAATTTCTTAACTGATAATTGGTCTCTTCAAATGTTCTAATTCTTCCTGTTTCAATTTTGGTTCAATTCCTTAAAAGGAATTTAGCTATTCCTTTTAAGTTGTGTAGTTTGTTGGCATATTGGTTTTCATAATATTCTTTTACAATTGTTTGTATTTCTGTGGTGTTGGTTGTTATTTCTATTCGTTCATTTGTGATTTTGTTTATTTGAGTTCTCTCTCTCTCTCTCTTTTGATGGGTCTGGCTTGAAGTTTATCAATTTTGTTGATCTTTTCAAAGAAACAGCTCCTCGTTTCATCAATGTCTTCTATTGTTTTTGTTTTGTTTTCTATATCATATATTTCTATTCTAATCTTCATTATTTCATTCCTTCTACTGGTTTTGGACTTTGTTCTTTTTCTAGTTCACTTGGGTGTAAAATTAGGTTGTTTATTGGAGATTTTTCTTGCTTCTTGAGGTAGGCCTGTCTTGCTATAAACTTCTCTCTTAGAACAACTTTTGCTGCATCCCAGATTTTGAACTATTGTTTTGTTTTTTTTTTTTCACTTTCATTTGATTCTATATATATATTTTTTGATTTTTTGATTTCTTGATTGACCCATTCATTGCTTAATAACATATTATTTAACCTCCATGTATTTGTGCTTTTTTCCAATTTTTTCTTGTGGTTTATTTCTAGTTTCATAGAATTGTGGTCAGAAAAGATGCATGGTATTACTTTGATCTTTTTGAATTTCTTGTGACTTTTTTTGGCCTAATATGTGATCTATTCTGGGTAATGTTCTGTATGACTTTAAAAGAATATGTATTCTGGTGTTTTAGGATGGAATGTTCTGAATATGTCTGTTAAATCCATTTGGTCCAATGTATCATTCAATGTCAAATTTTCCTTGTTGGTTTTCTGTTTGGATCATCTGTCCATTGATGTAAGTGGGAATTTACAATTCCCTATTATTAGTGTACTGCTATTGATTAGTTCCTCTATGTTTGTTATTAACTGTTTTATGCATTTGGGTGCTCCCATGTTGGGTGCATAAATATTTACAAGTATTAAATTCTCTTGTTGGATTGTCCCCTTTATTATTATATAGTGTCTTTCTTTGTCTCTTGTTACAGTCTTTGTTTTAAAGTCATTTTGTCTAAAATAAGTATTGCTACTCTGTCTTTCTTTGACATCCATTTGCATGATATAGTTTTCTCCATCCCCTCACTTTCAATTTCCTGCTGTCTTTTGGTCTGAAATGAATCTCTTATAGGCATCATATAGATAAGTCTTGTTTTTTTTATTCACTCTTTCACCCTATGTCTTTTGACTGCAGTGTTTAATCCATTCACATTCAAAGTAATTATTGATATATGGGTATTTATTTCCATCTTGTTCCATCTTGTTCCATTTTGTTATTTGTTTTGTGGTTGTTTCTGTAGATTTTCTCTGATCTTTCTTCTCTTGCTATCTTTCATGGTTTGCTGGTTTCCTTTAGTGATATACTTAGATTCCTTTCTCTTTATTCTTTGTATATCTGGTTTTTGATTTGTGGTTACCATTAGGTTCATATATAATATCCTCTGCATATAACAATATATGAAGTTGACGGTCACTTAAGTTTGAATCCATTCTTTACTCCCCTTCCTCTCCCTCACCCATGTTTTAGGTCATATTTTCCATTCTTTTATTTTATGAACCCCTTGACTGATTTTTACAGAAATATTTATTTTTATTACTTTAGTATTTTCTACTTTTTTATACTCTTGCTTATAGTCTTTCATGTGATGCCTCCAGCTTTGTTTTTCTTTTTCATCCTTCCCTTGGTGATTTGGAGTCTTTTCTGGTTCCATACAAATTTTAGGATTTTTTGTTCCAGCTCTTTGAAAAATGCCAATGATATTTTATTAGGGATGGCATTCAAAGTGTAAATAGCTCTGGGAGGATAGACATTTTAACAATTATTACCAGCAACTGTATACCAACAAATTAAGCAACTGGAAGAAATTGATGCCTTCCTGGAAACTTACAAACTACCAAGACTGAAATAGGAATAAATAGACAATCTGAATAGACCAATAACCAGTAACAAAATTGTAGCAGTAATCAAAAACCTCCCAGAAAAACAAAAGTCTAGGGCCAGATGGCTTCCCAGGGGAATTCTACCAAACATTTAAAGAAGAAATAATATTTATTCTACAGAAGCTGTTCCAAAAAGTAGAAATGGAAGGAAAACTTCCAAACTCCTTCTATGAGGCCAGATTACCCTGATCCCCAAATCAGGCAAAGACCCTATCAAAAAGGAGAATTATAGACCAATATCCCTGATGAACATGGATGCCAAAATACTCAACAAGATCCTAGCTAATAGGATCCAACAGTACATTAAAAGGATTATTCACGACCAAGTGGGTTTTATGCCTGAGATGCAAGGGCAGTTCAACATTCACAAATCAATCAACATGGTAGAGCACATCAATAAAAGAAAAGACAAGAACCATATGATCCTCTCAATTGATGCAAGAAAAGCATTTGACAAAATAAACATCCTTTCCTGATTAAACTCTTCAGAATATAGGGATAGAGGGAACATTCCTCAATATCATAAAAACCATCTATGAAAACTTACAGTGAATATCATTATCAATGGGGAAAAGCTGAGAGCTTTTCCCTTAAGATCAGGAACACGACAGGGATGCCTACCCTCACCAATATTGTTCAACATAGTATTAGAAGTCCTGGCCTCAGCAATCAGACAACAAAAAGAAATAAAAGGCATCCAAACTGGCAAAGAAGTCAAACTCTCCCTCTTTGCAGATGACATGATACTTTATGTGGAAAACCCAAAAGACTCCACCCCCAAATTACTAGAACTCATACAGCAATTCAGCAATGTGGCAGGTTAAAAATCAATGCATAGAAATCAATTGCTTTTCTATATACTAACAATGTAACTGTAGAAAGAGAAATTAAGGAATCAATTCCATTCACAATATCAACAAAAGCCATAAGATAGCTAGGAATAAACCTAACTAAAGAGGTAAAACTCTAGAAACTATAGAACACTTATGAAAGAAATTTAAGAAGACTCAAAAAGATGAAAAAATATTCCATTCTTGTGGATTGGAAGAATAAACATTGTTAAAATGGTCCCTCTCACTTTCAAAGGCAAATGTTATGGGAATTCATCCTCCCCACTTGTGGGTTCCCTTGTGTGAATTTGTTTTTTGCCCTTCTCTACACCTCTGTGGGTGGCCATGGTCTTTTTCACTTGCAGATCTTGTCTGCCCTTCCTACCTTCTTTGATATGTTCTCCTCGCTACCTTTACTTGTGGAGTTTGTTCTGCCAGTCCTTGGATCATTTTCTGGGCTATTTATGATGATATGAGTGCTATCTAGTATAAAATTATACAAATGAAAGATAGGTTAAAATATAGAGCTTCTGGCCCAAATTTAATGTTTTCTGCATGGAAGAGTTTTAAGTAGCCAAGTAGTATGAGTTGAAAGAAACAATTAGCAATAACTTCTAGAGTAATAACACTAGCATTAACTGTTAATATGATATTTGTATACTAACAGCAGAGATGTAGAAAAGATATCACAACCAATTATCTCTTTGAGAGGCAGGTCTGGAATAGCAGCCCTTTTATGAATATATAAACAGTAAATATTTAAACTTTCATTAATACCTTTGTTGCTTTTTAAAATTATAATTGTTTTCCTCTGTAGTCATTATCGATAAGTAGATTGCCCTTCAAAAATATTGCAAATAATGTTGGTAAGACTTATGTAAGGTTGTTTTCCCTCAAGTAGAGCACTGTACCATATGTTTTTGGAGATAATAGCAACTGAAATGTACACTGGTTAATTGGCTATGGCCTTTGCCCTCCTGATTCAGTTGCAGACACACAGATAAGGCATAGCTCTCTCTTATGCCTAAACCTATATAATTAATGCATCTTAAACTATAATGTGTATTCTCTTGAGCCCCTTAAGAGAGATGCTTGACAAGAATTCCTTGGTATTAAACCTACATGTATATCCTATAGTTCCAGTCCATTATGCTCTCTTGTGCAAAAGAGAAGACAGATCTAGGTAATTTTTTGGATCTCCCTAAAAGTAAGTTTCAACAGTCATCAATTTCTAAAATAGTCACAAAGTATTTATCATTTTGTCAATTATAACTTAATCAGTCACAATCTTGAGAAGTCGCTACTTTTGCTAGCTCCTTAAAGATTATTGGACATCTCTGAGCTATAACCACTTCTAAGTGATTAGAAGAAAGAATTCAGACTTTAGAAACAATCAGATCATTTTAAAATAGGTTCAAATAACACTTCTGCAGTTCATTACCTCTGAAGTCTTGGTCAAACCATGGAACATTTCTGAGACTCAGTTACTCTGTCTTAGGGAAAGAGAAGGACAAGGAGGAAAAAGAGAGAATAAGGAGGAGAAAGAAGATGATAAAGAGGAAGAGGTAGGAGGAAGGGAGAAAGATAAGTAATTCAAATTTCAGGAGATGAACACTAGAAATGGTATATGTAGAGAGACTGGCACATAGTAGGCTGTTATTTTAGTAAGGCAATTATTCTTTCAAAGCAACACACACAAATCTTTCTCTGTGATTCTTAAGGCAATGTAGTGTGGTAGTTCAAATGACTTGAATCTGAATCCTACTTGCCACTTAATACTGTGTGACCTTGGGCAAAATATTCACCCTTCTGTCTCAGTTATCTCTTCTGTAAAATAAGGAAAATAACAATATTTCACTGTTTTGGGAGGGTTAAGTTAGTTAATTTTTGTAAAACACAAAATAAGTTTTACTCAAATTTTTACTACTTTTCATAACAATGGGAAATGCCTTTCTATACCAGACAGAGATAAAAGGTGCTAATCAGATCATTGGTTCCTTGTCTTGTAAAAGTAATATTTTCCACGTAGGTGGTATTTTGCAGGTTGCAAAGAAAAAATTAAAAGCATGCACTTAAGTTTGAGTTAGTTTTGGAATTTTCTCAGTGCTCTGTCACTTACAAACTGTATGACACTGAGCTTAACTTAAATCACTTAACCTAAAACTTAGTCCCTATATCTCCATAAATGGTCTTAATGATAGTACCTCCTTCACTGAACTGCTGTGAAGATAAAGCATACAGAGAAGCTAACCTGGTAAGGGCATTGCTGACTCATCCAAACTCATAATAACAAGAGTAATAATAATAAAAAGAGCATAAAGGATGAGAGTTAAAAAAGAGAAAATGTGATCTATTATTATTGCTACTGTAATTTATTTTCCTAACAATAAAGCCATATTATCACTAATTTTTCCATCATTTTGGACCTCAGGTCCAGTGAAGTGATTTTCTTATAATCAAATGAGTAATAGATTATAGTTGAAATTGAACTTTTTTTAATTTTAATATTTTTTAGAGAAAGGGGGCAGAGGAAGAGAGATAATTTTTTTTAAGATTTTATTTATTTATTTGACAGAGAGATTGACAGCGAGAGAGGGAACACAAGCAGTGGGGAGTGGGAGAGGGAGAAGCAGGCTTCCCACCGAGCAGGGAGACCGATGTGGGGCTCGATCCCAGGACCCTGGGATCATGACCTGAGCCGAAGGCAGATGCCTAATGACTGAGATGCCCAGGGGCCCCAAGAGAGAGAATCTTAAGCAGGTTCCACACCCAGCACATGAGCCAGTTACAGGGCTCGATCTCATAACCCTGAGATCATGATATGAGCTGAAATTGAGTTGAATGCTTACCCGACTGAGCCACCTAGGTGCCCCAAACTCTTTTGATCAAATATTAAGATCTTCTCTGCTTCCTCTTAGGTTTAGTAAAAATAAATATAGTCTGACCTGTGAAGTAGTTTAGAGGACTGAAATAAATGTATTTCCCAAAGCTGCATTAAAATAGCTAGGAAAAGACAAGCAGCATATCATCTTTAGAGTAATTCTATGATATTTTGAAATAAAATTAGCCTTCCATAGAAATTGTATAAGGTATTACACATAAATTTATCCTTTTATTTTCTCAACGGTAATGAAAAAGAGGCATGACTGTACTCATTTATGATGTTTCTCTATTATAAAGATGAGGAAACGGGCTCAGAGAGCTTAACTACCTTTCTCTTGGTCCCACAGTTAGCAATCAGGTCAGATTTACCTGACTCCAAATTCCAGACTGTTTCCACTATTTAATGCAAGATCAAAAATAAGTCCAGGTATTCCCCTTTCTAGGACTAGCTAAAAATCACTTAGAAATGGTTGTTGAGTGCTTCTTTTTTTTCTCCTCAAAAAAGTATTCTAAGGGATATAATGGTTTTGAAACCCCTTTGTCATTTAACATTTCAAATATACTAACAGATGGCTTCTCCCAGCTCTAGGCAGATGATGGTTCAGAAATAAGTGGTGTTGGGAGATTTCTTGTAAATGCTCAGGGACAGGAAAGACAGCTGTCACTGAATATCTTAATTACAGCATTTACAAAGTTCTAATTAATGTAATGGTATTTTTATGATTATATTAATGTTATGACCATAGGGGTGTTTGTTGCTGAACTCATTTTGTGACATAATTTGGAAATCATTGCATATTTAAGGCTAACAACTGTTATTTGAGTTTGAAGATCTCTTCCTTTACAATAGAAATAAAAAGAAAATTACTTTATACCTAATTATATAACTGAAGAATGTATTTTTTAAAAACGTATGTTCCTGAAAATATAAATTAGAATGGATAGAAATTAATATATTACACAATAAAAAAAACCCTATAGTAGAACATATTGAAGAAAGAACAGTGCCTTTAGAGTCTAGAGGCTTGTGCCATATACTGGCAGTGTGATCCTGGGCAAGTCATTTCAACTTATCTGGGGTTGTTTCTTTTTCAATTAAATGAGGATGATAACAATAATATCTAGTTGGTTGTTATAAGAAAAATTTAGGTACATCTATAATGTTTAGCTTATAGTATTTTTATGTCTAAGGAGCTATATGTTCTAATATATTTGAATCTCTTAATAGAAGCTAGATGAGGGACTCCTGGGTGGCTCAGATGGTTAAGTGTCTGCCTTTGGCTCAGGTCATGATCTCCAGGTCTTGGGATTGAGCCCCATGTCAGGCTCCCAGCTCAGCAGGGAGTCTGCTTCTGACTTTCTCCCTGCCTCTCCCCCTGCTTGTGCTCTATCTGTCTCTCTCTCTCTCAAATGAATAAGTAAAATTAAAAAAAAAAAGAAGCTAGATGAAACTAAAATGAACATTTTGAATTCCAAATATTTTATTTACTCCACAAATAAATTATTTTTTTAATTGTGGATTTTTCTATTTGAGGTAGAATATATCAGCTGAATAGGGAGGATCTTGGATTAGACAGAGTTGTGTTCAAATCTTGTGTCTGATACAGCTGTGTGATCCACAGAAGGCTCTTATCCTCTTTGAGTAATCATTCCTTTAAAAAAAATTATTTGGATACCACTGCCAATACTGTGCATTATTGTGAAAACAAATGAAGTAACATGGGGTAAAGCACCTGAATGTGTTGTCAGGTACATTTCACTTTATCTACCATTTTTTCCCTTTGTTTGAGGATGGCTGTGATTTAGACCTTTTAGTTTATTCATAATTTTCAAATTGGAGATAGTAATAAAAATGTCATTGATTTTAAACATGGAAGTATAATAAAGCTTCAATTGCAAATAATGATTGTGAAATTCTTTTTATTTCATCTTTTTCAGGAGATTATGGGTTCCATAGATGAGAACCATGTGCCATTAATCTCAGGATGAGCAGTAATCATTTTCTTACTACAGTTGAATACATTCACCAACTATTTTAATAAGCCCCATTAAAGTAATTCCCCCCATTATTTTCTACATCACCCTACTTATTTTCTTAGAAATATTACACTTCGAAGTTATTTTGTGTGTGTGTGGTTTTCTTATACTATTATCAGTTTCCTCATCTGTATCCTTGAGGCTTTTACGTTAGTCTACCTCATTTGGTATTGTACCCTAATTATCTAACTAGATGCCCTATAAGCACATAGGAGGTCAAAAAATATAATTTCATGAGTAAGTCTCAGTCTTGGGCTCTCCCTACTGCCATAGTAAACTGGTTTTTAGAGTAAAATTGTGGGCCAAAATAATGTTTAGATGATTCGGGAAGAGAAAATATCATTAATAGTTTTGTTATAAAAGTACTATATTTGTTATATAGATATACCAATGAACCAGTATAATTTTTGCACTTATTTTAATGGCCATAGATTATAACAATGAGATGAATAAGACTGAAGATATATAACTGGAAAATATCATTTTAAAGAATTAACTGTGTAAGTCACAAACTTAACAGAGCAAATAAAATTCCACTACAATTTGATTTCATTTTCCCCCAGTAAGCATTTATAAATGTCAATGTGATAAGTGTTGCAGATCCAAAAAAATGGAATACTATTCTGACTTTTGAGGCTTCAATATCTATCAGCTTTCTATAATTTAGAATAGGAGATCATATACTCAAATTATACACAGATTGGGAAAATGTGGAGGGGGAAGGGAGCATTCAAGAAGATTTATGAGGCAGATGATATTTGACCTGAATTGGAAGGATGCAATGTGATCAATGAGGATAGCAAGCTGGGTGTGGGAGTGGTTGTGGGCTGAGAGTTCCAGGTAAAGGTAACATGAAAAACAAACGTGTGGGGATATGAAAAAACCTCACCAATTGAGCTTACGTAGCTTCACCAGTAGAGCTCAAGAACTTCTGAAATGTGGGAGGAGATGAGGCTGGGAATGTGGGGGTGACTACTGAAAGGCTTTGAATCTCATTCTAAAGTTCCTTTATGACCATGAGAAATAATACAACGATTTGCAGCAGGAAAGCTTTATTGGATTGGATTGGAATTTGTTTTGTTGCCGTTTTTAGAAAAGTCAGTCTGCTGTTGAAAATAGGTGTGAATGCAGAGATCAAGACCAGTTAGGAATATCTTCTAGAGTGCAGGATAGAGATTGTGTGGGAGGAATTAGGCCACAGAAGAGGCAAGAAATAGGAAAAGATGTATTAAATAAAGAGGTATGGTTGATTGGATGGGATTACTGACAAGATGGAAAATGATATTAAAAAAAAAAAAAAAGGACACAATATTATAGGCATCCCTAAGGGGCAAAGCTTCCTTTTAGAAGGGAAATTAGAAAAGTCTACATTGAGATCTCATTTCAGACAGCCTGAAAATGATGGATAGGTAAGGTTTCAATAGGCACTAATAGGGGCAAATATGCTTTAAATAGAAGGACTCTGTATGTGCAAAGGCACCAATTCGAAGATGCGTAGGTAATAAAGAGTGATTTGGATCATTATTTGGTCACCTCAGCCAAATGTGCCAGTTAGGTTCCATCATGCAAAATGAGTTATATTTTATTCACCTGGAATTTTCTATTAAACCACTTGCCTGTATTGATGAGTTACTATGATCTACTTGCTTTTGTCCAATAATATTTCATAATAAATGAGAAAATTAGGACAGATCCTGTTACTCCATAATATTTTAATTACTTTGTGTCAAATGTTAAAAAATGATTATGCATTATAGGTGGTAACATACCACTGGTATCATTAAGTCAACTTGCAGCCTCATTTTTCTAACAGACATGGCCAACTTGTTGAAGGGTACTAAACTTCCACAGAGACAGGTGGCTTGAAGACAAGTAAAGCTGAAAACCATTGGCACCCATAATATCTCTTTTTAAAAAATAGATTTTCTAAAAAAATTCTAGAAAGAGAGGAAAGGAGTTGTATAGGTTAACCTCCATTTGCTAACTCTAGATTCATCCTCTGTCCTCTCTGTCCTTTTCTTTCCTGCTGTGTAGAAGGGCTGACCTCTAGAACTGCACCCACCCCTATTTCTCTGTCTCTTGGCTTCTATCAGATTCACCCAGTGGGAATCATCAACAGAGGGCAAGACAAAACAGAAGCAGAGCATATCTTACCCCACTCATGGCCTGAATCAGCACCACAGTTTTAGCAGTGGCTAAATCACTCCATAATTCCTGCTCTTTTTGGCCATCTCCTGCTCTGTGGTAACAGATGTGCTGAGGTCTAACAACACTGTTTCCTTCCCTTACCATTCAGTGTTGCACATACCCCTTTTCACCACCAGATTGACTTCACTAAATCCTTTCTCCATCAGATTTTCTCCAAAGAAATTATTTCAAGTGAAATTCTGAACTTTTCATCCACTCTTGGTAAGTTAGTGAAATTGTAGTATCATTTTGGAACACTGGTTGTCTGCCTCTACAAAAGTTAACCATAAGTATATCCAAGAGCCCATCAATTCAACTTCTAGGTATATTTCCAACAGTGCATATATGTGTACCAAATATATGCACAAAATGTTCATGGTAGCATTAATTGTAATAAAGTCTGGAAATAACATATCCCACTAATAGAACTCATAAATACGATTTTGGTGCATTCTTACAATGGAATAATACCAAGTAATGAGAATGAATAAACTATCCCATATAACAAAATTGATAAAATCTCATAAACATAATATTGTAAAAGATACAAGAAATGATATTTAAAAAAAATGTAAGGCTTATATCCCCAGGCAGGGAGAGGCAGATTTGCTTCTGAGGTTGCCAGTGGCCCCACTGGATAGAACCTGTCAGCTGTTCCTCTTTTTACAGCTAGAAATGTTGATATCTGAACAAGAAGGGAGCAGTAGGGGCAGACACATGGATAGGTTCTTCCTACTCTTCCTGTACTACAGTTCCCTGCTCTGCACCCTGGAGACTTGTTGGGATTTTTTTCCCCTTTTTTAAATTTATTTATGTGTTTATCTAATACCATGTGGTTGTACAAAAGGCTCTGTAAAAAATACAAAGTATTTTTGGTAAAAAATACAAAGACATTGATATTGGTATAAAGGGGTGGGAAAAGGTGAAGTGTCACAAGCTCTTATCCCAGTGGGCCAGGCAGGTGACAAAAGGAAGAGGGCCTGGAGGAGCCACTTTCCCCCTAAAAGAGACATGGCTCCTCCTTCAGCAGACCACTGCCTCAAGGGAGATCACACCTAGGGTTTCTGGATCTCATTTCTCAAAAGATGACAGAAGCAGACATCTCCTGACTTATAAATATCAGAAACTTATTTTTTTTAGAAATTTCAGGTTGGACGTGTGATGTTAGAAGTCAGGCAGTGATTTTCCTTGGAGGGGTAGGAATGATGAGGAAGGATATAGGGGAATTGGTGGGAATGTTCTGTATCTTGATTTGGGCTGGTTACATGGGTGCATTAGATTGTGAACATTTTGTGGAGTCATATATTTATGTGAAATGGTTGGGAAGATGTCTAAAGTCAAAAGCATAGTCTGGGGCTATTTCTTTTATTTTTATTTGTTTATTTATTTATTTAAATTTTATTGTTATGTTAATCACCATACATTACATCATTAGTTTTTGATGTAGTGTTCCATGATTCATTGTTTGTGCATAACACTCAGTACTACATACAGAACGTGCCCTCTTTAATACCCATCACCAGGCTAACCCATCCTCCCAACCCCCCCTCCCCTCTAGAACCCTCAGTTTGTTTTTCAGAGTCCATCATCACTCATGGTTCATCTCCCCATCCAATTTCCCCCCCTTCATTCTTCCCCTCTTGCTATCTTCTTCTTTTTTTTTTTTTCTTAACATATATTGCATTATTTGTTTCAGAGGTACAGATCTGTGATTCAACAGTCTTGCACAATTCACAGCGCTGACCATAGCACATACCCTCCCCAGTGTCTATCACCAAGCCACCCCATCTCTCCCACCCCACCCCCCACTCCAGCAACCCTCAGTTTGTTTCCTACAATTAAGAATTCCTCATATCAGTGAGGTCATATGATACATGTCTTTCTCTGATTGACTTATTTCGCTCAGCATAACAACCTCCAGTTCCATCCACGTCATTGCAAATGGCAAGATCTCATTCCTTTTGATGGCTGCATAATATTCCATTGTATATATATACCACCTCTTCTTTATCCATTCTTCTGACGATGGACATCCTGGCTCTTTCAACAGTTTGGCTATTGTGGACATTGCTGCTATAAACATCGGGAAGCACATACCCCTTCGGATCCCTACATTTGTATATTTGGGGTAAATACCCAGTAGTGCAATTGCTGGGTTGTAGGGTAGCTCTATTTTCAAGTTTTTGAGGAACCTCCATACTGTTTTCCAGAGTGGATACAACAGCCAGCATTCCCACCAACAGTGTAGGAGGGTTCCCTTTTCTCCGCATCCCCACCAACATCTATCGTTTCCTGACTTGTTAATTTTAGCCATTCTGACTGGTGTGAGGTGGTATCTCATTGAGGTTTTGATTTGGATTTCCCTGATGCCAATTGATGTTGAGCACTTTTTCATGTGTCTGTTGGCCATTTGGATGTCTTCTTTGGAAAAATGTCTGTTCATGTCTTCTGCCCATTTCTTGATTGGATTCTTTGTTCTTTCAGTTTTGAGTTTGATAAGTTCTTTATAGATTTTGGATACTAGCCCTTTATCTGATATGTCATTTGCAAATATCTTCTCCCCTTCTGCTGGTTGTCTTTTGGTTTTGTTGACTGTTTCTTTTGCTGTGTAAAAGCTTTTTATCTTGATGAAGTCCCAATAGTTCATTTTTGCCCTCGCTTCCCTTGCCTTTGGTGATGTTTCTAGGAAGAAGTTGCTGTGGCTGAGGTCAAAGAGGTTGCTGCCTGTGTTCTCCTTTAGGATGTTGAAGGACTCCTGTCTCACATTGAGGTCTTTCAACCATCTTGAGTCTATTTTTGTGTGTGGTGTAAGGAAATGGTCCAGTTTCATTCTTCTGCATGGGGCTATCCAATTTTCCCAACACCATTTGATGAAGAGACTGTCTTTTCTCCATTGGATATTCTTTCCTGCTTTGTCAAAGATGAGTTGACCATAGAGTTGAGAGTCCATTTCTGGGCTCTCTATTCTGTTCCATTGATCTATGTGTCTGTTTTTGTGCCAGTACCATGCTGTCTTGATGATGACAGCTTTCTGATAGAGCTGGAAGACAGGAATTGTGATGCCGCCAGCTTTGCTTTTCTTTTTCAACATGCCTTTGGCTATTCGGGGTCTTTTCTGGTTTCATACAAATTTTAGGATTATTTGTTCCATTTCTTTGAAAAAAGTGGATGGTATTTTGATGGAGATTGCATTGAATGTGTAGATTGCTCTAGGTAGCATTGACATCTTCACAATATTTGTTCTTCCAATCCATGAGCATGGAACGTTTTTCCATTTCTTTGTGTCTTCCTCAATTTCTTTCATGAGCATTTTATAGTTTTCTGAGTACAGATACTTTGCCTCTTTGGTTAGATTTATGCCTAAGTATCTTATGGTTTTGGGTGCAATTGTAAATGGGATCGACTCCTTAATTTATCTTTCTTCTGTCTTGTTGGTGTATAGGAATGCCACTGATTTCTGTTCATTGATTTTCTATCCTGCCACTTAACTGAACTCCTGTATGAGTTCTAGCAGTTTGGGGGTGGAGTCTTTTGGGTTTTCCACATAAATTATCATATCATCTGCAAAGAGTGAGAGTTTGACTCTTCTTTGCCAATTTGGATGCCTTTGATTTCTTTTTGTTGTCTGATTGCTGTGGCTAAGACTTCTAATACTATGTTGAATAGCAGTGGTGATAGCGCACATCTCTGCCGTGTGCCTGACCTTAGGGGGAAAGCTCTCAGGTTTCCCCATTGAGAATGATATTCGCTGTAGGTTTTTCATAGATGGCTTTTATGATATTGAGGTATGTATGCTATGCCTATCCTCTGAAGAGTTTTGATCAAGAAAGGATGCTGTACTTGGTCAAATGCTTTTCTGCATCTATTGAGAGGATCATATGATGCTTGTTCTTTCTTTTGTTAATGTATTGTATCACATTGATTGATTTGTGTATGTTGAACCAACCTTGCAGCCCAGGGATAAATCCCACTTGGTCATGGTGAATAATCCTTTTAATGTACTGTTGAATCCTATTGGCTAGTATTTTGGTGAGAATTTTTGCATCCATATTCATCAGGGATATTGGTCTGTAATTCCCCTTTTTGATGGGGTCTTTGTCTGGTTTTGGAATCAAGGTGATGGTGGCCTCATAAAATGAGTTTGGAAGTTTTCATTCCATTTCTATTTTTTAGAACAGTTTCAGAAGAATAGGTATTAATTCTTCCTCAAATGTTTGGTAGAATTTCCCTGGGAAGCCATCTGGCCCTGGGCTTTTGTTTTTTGGGAGATTTTTGATGACTGCTTCAGTCTCCATAGTGGTTATAGGTCTGTTCAGGTTTTCTATTTCTTCCTGGTTCAGTTTGGTAGTTGATACATCTCTAGGAATGCCTCCATTTCTTCCAGGTTATCTAATTTGCTGGCATAGAGTTGCTCATAATATGTTCTTATAATTGTTTGTATTTCTTTGGTGTTGGTTGTGATCTCTCCTCTTTCATTCATGATTTTGTTGATTTGGGTCCTTTGTCTTTTCTTTTTGATGTCTGGCCAGGGGTTTATCAATCTTGTTAATTCTTTCAGAGAACAAGCTGCTAGTTTCGTTGATCTGTTCTACTGTTGTTTTGGTTTCTATTTCATTGATTTCTGCTCTGATCTTTATTATTCCCTTCTCCTGCTGGGTTTAGGCTTTATTTGCTGTTCTTTCTCCAGCTCCTTTAGGTGTAGGGTTAGGTTGTGTACTTGAGACCTTTCTTGTTTCTTGAGAAAGGCTTGTATTGCTATATATTTTCCTCTTAGGACTGCCTTTGCTGCATCCTAAAGATTTTGAACAGTTGTTTTTTCATTTTCATTGGTTTCCATGATTTTTTAAAATTCTTCTTTAATTTCCTGGTTGACCCATTCATTCTTTAGTAGGATGCTCTTTAGCCTCCATGTATTTGAGTTCTTTCCGACTTTCCTCTTGTGATTGAGTTCTAGTTTCAAAGCAGTGTGGTCTTAAAATAGGCAGGGAATGATCCCAATATTTTGGTACCAGTTGAGACCTGATTTATGACCTAGGATGTGATGTATTCTGGAGAATGTTCCATGGGCACTAGAGAAGAATGTGTATTCCGTTGCTTTGGCTGAGAATGTTCTGAATATGTCTGTGAAGTCTATTTGGTCCAGTATGTCATTTAAAGTCTTTATTTACTTGTTGATCTTTTGCTTAGATGATCTGTCCATTTCAGTGAGGGCGGTGTTAAAGTCCCCCACTATTAATGTACTGTTGTCAATGTGTTTCTTTGCCTTTGTTAATTGCCTTATAGAATTGGCTGCTCCTATCTTAGGGGCATAAATATTTACAATTGTTAGATCTTCTTGTTGGATAGACCCTTTAAGAAGGATATAGTGTCCTTCCTCGTCTCTTATTTCAGTCTTTGGTTTAAAATCTAATTTGTCTGATGTAAGATTGCCACCCCAGCTTTTTTTTGGCGTCCATCACCATGATAAATGGTTTTCCACCCCCTCACTTTCAATCTGGGGGGTCTTTGGGTCTAAAATGAGTCTCTTGCAGACAGCATATCCATGGGTCTTGTTTTTTTATCCAATCTGATAGCCTGTGTTTTTTGATTGGTGTATTTAGCCCATTTACATTCAGGGTAACTATTGAAAGATAGGAATTTAGTGCCATTGTATTGCCTGTAAGGTGATTGTTACTGTATATTGTCTGTGTTCCTTTCTGGTCTATGTTGCTTTTAGGCTCTCTCTTTGCTTAGAGGACCCCTTTCAGGATTTCTTGTAGGGCTGATTTTGTGTTTGCAAATTCCTTTAGTTTTTGTTTGTCCTGGAAGCTTTTTATCTCTCCTTCTATTTTCAATGACAGCCTAGCTGGATATAGTATTCTTGGATGTATATTTTTCTCGTTTAGTGCTCTGAAGATATCATGCCAGTCTTTTGTGGCCTGCCAGATCTCTGTGGATAGGTCTGTTTCCTATCTGATGTTTCTACCATTGTAGGTTACATATCTCTTCTCCCGAGCTGCTTTGAGGATTTTCTCTTTGTCTATGAGGCTTGTAAGTTTTACTATTAGATGTCGGGGTGTTGACCTATTTTTATTGATTTTGAGAGGGGTTCTCTGTGCTTCCTGGATTTTCATGCCTGTTTCCTTCCCCAAATTAGGGAAGTTCTCTGCTATAATTGCCTCCAATGTACCTTGTGCCTCTCTCTCTCTTTCTTCTTCTTCTGGGATCCCAATTATTCTAATGTTGTTTCGTCTTATGGTATCGCTTATCTCTCGAATTCTGCCCTCGTGATCCAGTAGTTGTTTATCTCTCTTTTTCTCAGCTTCTTTATTTTCCATCATTTGGTCTTCTATATCACTGATTCTCTCTTCTGCCTCATTTATCCTAGCAGTTAGCGCCCCCATTTTTGATTGCACCTCCTTAATAGCCTTTTTGATTTTTACTTGGTTAAATTTTAGTTCTTTTATTTCTCCTGAAAGGCTTTTTCTAATAACTTCCATGCTTTCTTCAAGCCCAGCTAGTATCTTTAAAGTGATGATTCTGAACTCTAGATCCGACATCTTACTAATGTCCATATTGAGTAGGTCCCTGGCTGTTGGTACTACCTCTTGTTCTTTTTGTTGTGGTGATTTTTTCCATCTTGTCATTTTGTCCAGAGGAGAATAGATGAATGAGAGAACAAAATGCTAACAGGGTAACAACGTCCCCAGAAAATATACCCTAAACAAATCAGAAAAGACTTGAAGCCAGGGTAAAAGAAAGAGAAAGAAAAAAAAAAGAAAAAGAAAAAAATAAAAACAAACAAAAACAGAACAAACCAAAAAAAAAAAAACCAGAATATGGTCAAATATAATCAGGTTGGTGCATAGATCAGTGCCACATGCTAGATTTTGGGTGTGTTTTGGTCTGTTAGAAGAAAGTGCCTCCCAAAATTGTAAAGAAAGAAAAACTTATATATGTACAAAAATAAAGGTAAATATGATGAAGGAGTGGAATATGACTGTAAAGATGAAAATTACAAAAAAAATTTATAAAAGGAATTGATAAAAAGTTGTTTGAAAAAAGAAAGAAGAGGATTTTTTTAAAAAAAGGGAGAGAATGTGATCAGGCAGGAGAGTAGAAAAAAACCATACACTAGAGATTTAGGGTATATTTTGATCTGTTAGAAGAAACTATCTCAAAATTTTAAAGAGAGAACAACTTATATGTATACGCCAAAAATAAGGGTACTATGAAGGGATAGAATATGACTCTAAAAATGAAAAATAAAAATGTTTTTTAAAAAAGGGATTGATAAGATATTGGTTGAAAAAGGGAAAAAGAAAAATTTAAAAAAAAAGTTAAAAAAATTAACTTTGAAAGACTAAAGAATCATGGTAAAAAAGCCATGGATTCTATGTGCATTATTCCCCTAGCGCTGGAGTTCTGCCATTCTCATTGATTGGTAAACTTGGTCTTGCCTGGCTGTTCTTGCTGATCTTCTGGGCGAGGGGCCTGTTGCCGTGGTTCCCAAGTGTCTTTGCTGGAGGCGGAATTGGTCTGGCCTAAGTAATCTGCTCGGGTTTGCTCTCAGGAGCTTTTGTTCCCTGCAAGCTTTCAGTACAGCTTTGGATGCCGAGAGTGAAAATGGCGGCCTCCCAATCTCCGACCCAGAGGAGCCGAGAATCGGCTCCCCGCTCCTCCTTATTGAGGCCGCAGAGAAAAGCAGTCAATCACTCCTGTCTCCCCAGTCTTTGGCTGTAATCCATACTGACCCGGCCTGTGACTGAGTATTTCTATCTTTGGCACACGACCCCGTGTGGAGTCTCCAAACCCAGCAGATCCCTGCAGTGCACTCCCGCACCACTACCCCGGGGAGGTAGGGCAGTCTCCCCGATCTGCCGCTTATTGGGTCCCTGCTGGAGAAGCAGTGGCTCAACTGTGCCGCGGATCACGGTTTATGACAACCCTGAGCTGAGAGCCCACGCCTCGGCTCCATCCTTACAACCAGCTTCCCTCCTCTGATACCTGGGAGCTCTGCCACACTCAGGCACCCCTGGTCTTTCTTTGACCCTGAGGGTCCTGAGACCACACTGTCCCATGAGGGTTCCACCCCCCCACTTAGCCACTGGAGCAATGTCCCTCAGCGGAGCCGACTTCTACAAGTTCCAATTCTGTGTTCTGGGGCTCTATCACTTGCCAGAAGTGGCCAACAGAGGCCCCCTTCCCTGCCATCTATCCTCCCAAATATTGCCTCGGATTCACTTCTCCACATGTCCTATTTTCCAGAAAGTGGTCACTTTTCTGTTCAGAGAGTTGTTGCTATTCTTTTCTTCAATCTCCTGTTGAGTTTGTAGGTGTTCAGAATGGTTTGATCCCTATCCAGCTGAATTCCTGAGACCAGACGAAATCCAGGTCTCCTACTCCTCCACCATCTTGCTCCGCTCCCTTGGGCTACTTCTTTTAAACTACAGTTATATTCACGTGTCTTTTAAAATATAACTACTTTTCATAAATTATTTATATCCTGCGGAATTCAGCACAAATGGCTTTAGATGTAATGATCCAGACATGTTGCAAAACAGAGACCAGAATGAAAACAAAACAAAACTGTGGCTGAGGCAAAGCACCTGTGGATTGGTTGGGAGCAAGGGGGGTGAAGTATGTGTAATTTAACCAAGAGTATATGGGCAGGTTCTTACACCCTCATGTAACTCAGGTACTTGCTTGCGTGTGTTTGTGTGTGTGTGTGTGTGTGTGTGTGTGAGGTAGACTATGAATGCCTTGACTGCATTTATATCGATAGGGATGAAAAGCATGTTTTGATTTGGGATAAAGTGTCCTGAATGCTCCTGTGCCATTTATGGGGGTTTTAGCCTAGTGAACATCATTTATGGGCACAACATAGGTCTGTGATCTTAGCAAAATTTAATTTAAACACAGCAGAAAAATAGATTTTGGAAGGTAAGACTTAATTCCTAGTTTTACACTTGTACAATAATATAAAAACTAGCAATTAGATGTAGATCATTAGGATCAGTCCTTATACATATTATTGCATTTATGCCCAGTAATGGCCCTGCTAAGTGCATATAATTACACTTATTTACCATCCATAAAGGTGTATTTCTCAAACATTATCTTTTCTCAGAAGCCTATCCTACCAAGGTGAACCTGATGACTTCAAAATGGCCCATCTTCCTTCACCCCCATCATTATCTTATTTCAGTATTGCAGAAATTGTGACCTCTTTTGCATTTATTTCTATCCTGTCTTTACAATGTGAATGACTTTACCAAGGGATTGCTCATCTCTAGAGTCTTATCCAAGTGACTAGCTTATAGGAGGTTCTCAGTAAATGTTTGTTAAAAGAATGAAAAAGATATGGACACTGGAAGTAAGAGAGGCCAACTTCCCCAAGAGCAAAAAGTCATCCAGATTGAATCTGAACCCAGCTCTTTCTGATTCTAATTCCAAACTTTTCTATTAAATCACACTAAATGGACATCAAACCTCACTGCATTTGTCAATTTCTGGTATTGAAAATGGAAACCACTTCTGTCCCTAATACCTTTACCTCACATCCACATTTGGATTTACATTGGGCTTTCAGGTGCCAGCCAAGGTTCCTGCTGCCCAGGAAATAATGTACATGGGCAAATGCCAGTTTTGTATAATTTAGGAGAAAGAACTGCATTTGAGGTGATTTACATAAAAATAAAATTTGTGCCTCTCTCTACAGAATAGGCTCTGGTCAACAGAGCATAAATCAATCTGTTTGCTCTTAAATTTAAATTTCCATAAGTCATTACATAGTTCATAATCACATTGATGTAACTGAATTGAATTTGCAGAGATTATTCTGTGTGAGAAGGGACTTCCAAGCTATTTAAACTGCTGCTATTCAATAGATAAGGCCTTTCAAATCTGACCTCTGTTTTATATTAAATTTGTGACCTAATTTTCATTTTTCTCTGGCTTCTCATTTTCTCAGATGAAGAGGTCTTGTAAGCTTTCACACCCAACACTTTTATATTAGCAGTCGCAGAGAAAAGGATAAAGAAAAATATATATTCAGATGTGCTGGAAGAGGGTGTGGTAGCAAATTGTTTAATCAAATGGACATATTCCATTTTGAATATGAGCTCCACACATAGTAACTCTTTGTCTTTGGACAAGTTGCTGAGCCTCTTTAGGCTTCAACTTCCCTCTCTGTATTATGCAGATGGTATTAGGATCTATCTCACTCAACTCTTATAAGAATTGAATGGAAACCTAGGCCAAAGCTTGTTAAATGGTAAGCAATCTATGTTAGCCAGGTCATGACAATTACTGTTGTCATTTCATGGCTGTTAATTATTTGGGTTATTAGTTTTAAATGTCATATATGTACAAAAATAAAATAGCTGGAGAACAGAGGAAATTAGGAAAGATCCAAGCAAAGTGCTGAGCAATTAGTTTCAGGTTTTTGTCATAACAATTATTTACATTTTCCTAGCACCTTACACATTTTAAAACACTTTAACTTATTTCATTGGGTATCTCAAAGCAATCTTTGATAAAAAATGTGCTATTTTTGGTATACTATTTGATTTACTAAGAATATATTATTCTTCTAATTGAACACATGAGGAAACCAGCACTCCTAGAAGTTAAATGAATTCTCTAAAGTATGTAATAAACTGGGACCAAAGCTTGAGTGTTCTAAATCTCAAGCAAGTCATCTTACTATAAATGAGCTTTGCCCTCCTAACCTTTTAAATAAGTAAGTGGACAAAAGTGGAGGGGGTCTTATTTGTCATAGGGTTATGACTCCAGTGACTGACCAGAAGTGAAATTGAGGAGGAACAAATTTGGGAATGTATCAAGTATGACACAAAAAGCCAACAGCTGATATAGTTTTCATGCCCATAAGTAACTCGTTTCTTCATTGATTTTGTATTTCAGTACTGCTATGTGCAAGACACTGTGTTACACTAAGTGCTATAAGGAATTATAAATAAATTTCACATGCATCTTTATTTTCAGGTACAAACATCCTATGACATGTGTTAGAAGTTTTTAGATAGTAGATTTCTTCTTATTAAAACAAAATCTTATATGTTATCCTCTATACAATATAGATGAAAATCTGTGAATTCCTTTAGGCAGTTTGGTTCTTTATTGGCAGAAAATGTTTCATTGTTCATGGACTTCCTGAGATACCGTCACAGAATCACAGGAACAAGTTCCATATAGTAGGGAAAAAAAAGGAAACTAAAGAAATTTCTCCTTTTTCTAAGGACAACATAGTAGAAGCAGTAACAGTTAAATAAAATTCTCAAAGAGAAGCTTTTTTTTTTCTAGTCAAGAGTGAAACCTTGACGGCCCACCTTCCCTGATCCATATTGAAATGATATTTTCACTAGAAACCTTGTGTATCTGATTGTTAGTAGTTATTATTATTTTTGCTGAAATTATTCTCATAATTGATGTCAAAGGAAAAACATCTTAATAGGATTAAAGTAGAAAAAATCATTTATGAAATCTTCACCATCATACAGTTTTTTCTTTATATTTATATTGAACTAACAAATGTTCTTAGTACCTAAATTAAAATACATTCTAGAAATATCTAAGTGATGAAAAAGTTTATTTTTAATGTTCTTTAATTTTGAAGAGTAGGCAAAATGAAAAACAAGCAAGCAACAGGGAAGTTTTCTATAGTTGAGGCAGGAGCAATGATTTAGAAAAAGAGTTCTGAAGTTTGACTAGCTGGATTTATATCTGAACTCTGCTCCTGGCTAGCTGAGTGACTTTGAAAAAATTACTTAACATCTCTGTGCTTCAAATCCTAATCTTTAAAATGAGAATGATAGTAATTATCTCAGTTTCATGAAGATAATAAATATAAAATGTATAAAAGAGTTGCTAATATATTTAAGAACTTGGTGTTATTAATGATAATGATAATAAATAATGTGTAACATATTATATATATGTATATATATATAATGATAATAATTAATGTAGTAATACTACACAACAGACTTTGTGGCTATGAATGTTCCAAGTTAATTTCCTTTGCAATTACATTTCAGGACTTGCACCCTTCTTTCCTCATGTAAAATCACAAAATCACATGTATCAGAAGTCATGTTTTCAAACATTTTGTTCTCAGCGATTCCCTCACTGAAACATACCCCAGAAAAATAATGTGAGATATTGAGCTTTTTGCTCAAATGTTAATTGCAGGATTGGGATACTATACCACCATTAAAATCAAATATTTAAATTCTTTTTATTCTTATTCTTAAGAAGTACAAAGATGGGGCGCCTGGGTGGCTCAGTTGGTTAAGCGACTGCCTTCGGCTCAAGTCATGATCCTGGATTCCTGGGATCAAGTCCCACGTCGGGCTCCCTGCTGATCAGGGAGTCTGCTTCTCCCTCTGACCCTCTGACCCTCTTCCCTCTCGTGCTATCTCTCATTCTCTCTCACTCGAATAAATAAATAAAATCTTTAAAAAAAAAAAGAAGTACAAAGATGTATAACTGGAGTTATATTTAAAAGGAAGAATATGAAATACTTTTTACCCAATCAACTCTATTATTTTTCTAAATTTCTTATGATCATTTATAAGAATATATACATACGCATATGTATATGTATGCTTCCTTGGGTATCTGTCAAAAAGGAACTGCATAGTATCTATGCAGTATCTAAATAGATTTTAAAAGATCTAAATTTAACTTGACAAAACTAAATCCTACAGTATGGGGAGGAAATTTAGCTCTAACTTTTCTTAACATAATTTAAATGCTTATAAAAACTGTGGTTCAGGCTCTGATTGTCTCTTGATTAGCTCAGTTTTCCCATAGTACGTTTCATATTACATCAGGCCACAAAATTTTCTGTGATCAGATAAGTTTGGCACATGCTGCAAATTCTATTTCCTTATTAGAGATTCACAACACATATTAGCATAATAAAGGTTTTACATTTTCCTGCAGTTAAACATACACATGAACTTTTTTTTACGCTTGCTGAAATTTGGATTTCCAAAATGTATTTGACAAAGGAAACTTTTAAAGAATATATTATATACAAACATTCTGCACTCTTAGCTTCCTGAATTTTACCAAGAATACAGAAACTTATCAGAAAAGTGATATGCACATATAATGAAAGCCTACTTGCATATTTCAGCACAGCTTCTCTTGGTCCTTAGGCAGGTAGAGGAGGCCTGGGATGGTGGAGGTACTTCCTGTGACACTGTCTAAACATGGCACAGTCTTCTCAGGTCTGAAAGCTCACTTATTTCTGGGCCACAATTTTTAATTCTCTAAATCGGTGTTACCTTTCTTGAAGAACTTAACCAATTAATGTTGAATTTCAGCTTATGGGAATGTGTACAAACCTCAGGCTGTCCTGGTTCATAAACAATTTAGGGATCAACAAGATCACACTTTCCTCCAAGGGAATAAAGCAATGTCAAGGACAAGTGTCTGAACAATATCTCTAACTTCAGCTTTTTATTATTCTAGAAAGCCAATGGCTCCATGAAGAGAAGCCACTGGTCGGTGGGCATGCTTAGAAACATGCTGCCCCATTCTGCATGGAGCACTGCGTGTTATGCACAAACAAGGAATCATGGAACACTACATCTAAAACTAATGATGTAATGTATGGGGATTAACATAATAAAAAAATTAAAAAAAAAAAGAAACATGCTGCCCTACTCTATTAAAATAGACCAGTGCAGTTCTTTTTCCTCCCTTCTCTCTCTATCCCAAACCATCCCTCACAGAACTAATTTTTTTTTAAAGATTTTATTTATTTATTTGACAGAGAGAGACACAGCGAGAGAGGGAACACAAGCAGGGGGAGTGGGAGAGGCAGAAGCAGGCTTCCCGCTGAGCAGGGAGCCTGATGCAGGGCTCAATCCCTGGACCCTGGGATCATGACCTGAGCCCAAGGCAGACGCTTAACAACTGAGCCACCCAGGCGTCCAGAACTAATGTTTTGTAAGTGAAGAAACCGGGCTGCAAAAAAAAAAAAAAAAAGACTTTCCAAATATCATTCATCTGGAAGGTGGCAAGCTAGAACTCTTTCATCTTTCACTAAGCATTAATCGAGGCCCTGATATGTATACAAGTATATAGAGAGATAGAGATAGATATGTAATACAGGTATATAAGATGAATTGAACATGAATACTTTTGTCATGATGCTGACTGTGTAGTGGAGTTCAAAAAATTAAACAATCAACCATTACTCAGTAGGTTAAGTGCTGCAGGAGAAGTAGCACATGATTTTTCTAATCTTTTCAACATATATTTATTAAATGCCCACTATATACTTACCCCAGCTAGATGCTATCCCAGCAAAAATTAATAAGATAAACTCTATCCTTGAGGTGCTTATGATTTAATGGAGGAGGCCAATATGAACTGATCATTTCAATATAGTATGGTGATGATAATAGCTAACATTTTTTTCAGTGCTTACTTACTACTTATTACGTACTATTCTAAGTACTTTCATATATTATTCAATCCTCATAACAAAGCTTAAGGTCAATACTCCCCTGAGTATAGATGTGGTTAATGGAGCAGAAAGTGGTTAAAATAATTGATCCTGGGTTACCCAGCTAGGAGGTCATAGAGCTGGAATTTGGATGCAAGGATCTGACTCTAGAGCTTATACTATTAACTGTATGCCAAACTGTCTTTAAGATAGCAGGAGGGGAAGATTGAAGGGGGGAAATATGAGGGGGAGATGAATCATGAGAGACGATGGACTCTGAAAAACAAACTGAGGGTTCTAGAGGGGAGGGGGTGGGAGGATGGGTTAACCTGGTGATGGGTATTAAAGAGGGCACGTTCTGCATGGAGCACTGGGTGTTATGCACAATGAATCATGGAACACTACATCAAAAACTAATGATGTAATGTATGGTGATTAACATAACATAATAATAAAAAAAAGAAAAAACCAAGAATATGCTGCTATTGAAAAGGAATAATGACAGAACAAGAAATATTCTTAGAAATGTAAAATATTGGGGTGCCTGGGTGGCTCAGTCATTAAGTGTCTGCCTTTGGCTCAGGTCATGATCCCAGGGTCCTGGGATCAAGCCCCACATCAGGCTCCTTGCTTCTCCCTCTCCCACTCCCCCTGCTTGTGTTCCCTCTCTCACTCTCTCTCTCTCTGTCAAATAAATAAAATCTTTAAAAAAAAATCTCTTAGAAAAACTTCAACTCTGGTTAATATAGGACTAACACACATAAAATCATTATAAACACTTAGGACTGAATACTGTTATTCAGGTAGAGTGATAAAAGTCCTAGTTATATAGGACAGCCCCATTTTATGCCTGTTATTGGATATCCTGTTCAGCTTAGCATTTTTCTCTGATCTTATTTATTTCAATAAAGTGTCACCATAATGATTGCATTAAGATGACCCAGGATGGATTCAGTAGTCTTCCCCTTGAGAGTTCAGGACTCTGCTATGATCTCATATAATGATGTATGAGAAACATAGGCAGAATATAGAGTTCTCACCCTAACACAGGATTAAATGTAAAAGATGATTCAAAATAACCTTTCTTTCCCTGACCCTTTTCAGACGCAGGGTAACTGTAAAGGACAGTATGCAGAGCTATGGGTGATAAAAAATGGTGCACACTGAGAAGGTAGCTGCCAGAGACAAATAAGTCCCTCTGCTCTCAGTTAGTGGTATTTGATAGTGTTGCCTTTAATAAACATGTAATGGCTAGGGTCATGGAGTGTCAAAGCCACAAGGCTGTCAGACTGCCCATTGGTAGCTTAAGTGAGGAATGTGGGGAAATTCAGGTTAATAAATGTTAAATATGTGCAGAAAATTGAGCAGTGTTGCCATAGAGGGAATAGGGGTTTATCTAGATGTTCCTGTCACAGTGGTTTTGTAATTTATTGAACAGCATATAACTATTTTATTATTTGCTAATGCTGTTGCATTTTAAATTAAATTTTTTTAGTAGTAATGAGCTTTTAAAAAGGGCAAAATAATATATATAAGAATTTATAAAACCTAGAATTTTGCAAGAAAGCTGATAATGAAGTATAACTTGAACTAAGTAGTTTTGGGTTCTGAATATCTGCCATGGGGCTTGAAGTAATAGCAACAACCACATGAAAGCCAGAAGACATATCACTGCTAGAGAAACATTAACGTTTACTTTAGCAGTTTGTTTTTACTTTAGAAGATCAAGCCTGAAGGCATCGGTTTTAATACGGGCAACAGCAAAAGTTGCCTTTATACATCACTCTCTCAAGCATGGCGTTCAGTGACCTTAGATGATTGTTTTGCTAAATTAATTTTACTCACTTTTGTTTCCAATAGTCTTGTAGATATGTGTAAAGTGCAGAAATAGCTGGTAATGCATTGATTCTACTTACAGAAGACCTTCACACATAGCTGAAAAGGAGGTCAGTTTTATATCAGTCACATCCAAGGCTTCTAAAAATCAATTAATTTGTTTTTAGTAGTGGTTCAAATTTTCCTCTAATTGTAGAATTAACATAAAGTTTTGAAAGTTCATTCCATTAAAAGTAGAACAGCTGATATTATTTTGAATTTTCTGTAATTTTGGATAAACAGTTAAACATGAAGGTAAAATTATTTATTTTTTTGCAGTTATGTTTAATATGGAAACTCATTTGAGCATCACTGAACTACTAAATTAGAAAATCTGGGCGCCTGGGTGGCTCAGTTGGTTAAGCAACTGCCTTCGGCTCAGGTCATGATCCTGGAGTCCCTGGATTGAGTCCCGCATCGGGCTCCCTGCCTGGCAGGGAGTCTGCTTCTCCCTCTCCCACTCCCCATTTGTGTTCCCTCTCTCGCTGTGTCTTTCTCTGTCAAATAAATAAATTAAAAAAAATCTTTAAAAAAATAAAATAAAATAAAATAAATTAGAAAATCTGGAGACTAGATTCTGTAGGTCACTAAATTATTAAATAAAGAAATTTTAAGGAATAGATATGTGCTCAAAATTGGTGTTAGTGCACAACAGTGATTATGAGTTAATTATTAACACCAACACTTAAAAAATAAATTTTAAAGAAATATTAAGGAATAGATATGTGCTCGTAATTGGTGTTGGGCATAAATAATTCATTAATTTTATCTAATTACATATTTACAAAGTGTAAATTGGAGATGTCAAGTTAAAAATATGTTTACACCTTAACAATAATTTCAAAATTTTAATGTCAAAACTGATATGGACTAGAAAAAAATACTTGAACATGGTCTGAATGTACAAAATATCTCTTTGCTGCTCTTTACCAATAAATAAAAATAGTTAGAGGTCTTGATTTTGTTTGTATTTTGAACAAAATTGTTTGAGGATCTTTAATTAAATATTAAATGGATGGAGACCCCAAGCTTTAGCTTTGAAAGCTTTTGGCGAATTGCGTTTATTGAAGACAGATTGCAAAGGGAAAAACATGAAGTTGATCTGTATAAGAGCAAGGGAGGAACTGAAAAATTTGAACTAGTTGTTGAACAATTATAAGTGTACAATGACAATTTTATAATGGTGTTTGGAATATATAAACTTGAGAGGAAGAAGTTTTCTCTTTTTTAAATTGGATATCCTAATTGTATATGTTTTTTCTCTTGACCAGAATGGAATAAAGATGAAAACGTCTACAATTTCATAGCCTATAAATTTGGCAGTATACTGGGGTACCTGGGTGGCTCAGCCAGTTAAGTGTATGACTCTTGATTTCAGTTCAGGTCATGATCTTAGGGTTGTGAGATCAAGCCCAGCATCGGGCTCTGCACTGGACATAGAGCCCGCTTAAGATTCTCTCCCTTTCCCTTTGCAGCTCCCTGCCCCCACCTCTCTCCCTCTCTAAAAAAAGAAAGAGAGGTGTCTGGGTGGCCCCGCATTGGGATCCCTGCTCGGTGAGGGGGGCCTGCTTCTCCCTCTCCCACTCCCCCTGCTTGTGGTTCCCTCTCTTGCTGTGTCTCTCTCTGCCAAATAAATAAATAAAATCTTAAAAAAAATAAAAAAGGAAGAAAGAAGGAAGGAAGGAAGGAAAGAAAGAGAAAGAGAGAAAGAAAAATTGTCCAAACATTAAAAACAATTAGAGGGCGCCTGGGTGGCTCAGTTGGTTGAGCGACTGCCTTTGGCTCAGGTCATGATCCTGGAGTCCCGGGATCGAGTCCCGCATCGGGCTCCCTGCTCGGCGGGGAGTCTGCTTCTCCCTCTGACCCTCCCCCCTCTCATGTGCTTGCTCTCTCTCATTCTCTCTCTCTCAAATAAATAAATAAAATCTTTAAAAAAAAAAAAAAAAAAACAATTAGAAACAAGGAATCTGTATGTGATGACTTTTTTTCTTATAAATACAATGGTATAAAAAGAGTTTTTAAATGAATGCAAAAAGACAATAGCTATGAATATATTTGAGCTAATATATTTATACATTTCAATTAGCAAAATTTTAAAATTAAAACATTTAGCAGAATTTGCTTTAAATTGACTATATAACTCAACACCCATAGACTATTTCTCAATTAAAATTGTTATATTTATATTACATGAATATATAAATATTATGTAAGTATAACGTTATATTAATATTTAAACATCAATATTAAGATAAATAAGTTAAAAGGTTATAACCATAAAATACAATGTTAAAGAAAATTGCAGGGAATTTTATGACACAATTTCAACTACTAAGACTGTTTTGTTAAAAAATACCCTTTTTATGTTTAAGTATGCTCCATCTGAACCCTCTTTGTTGAGATTTTTTTTATCATAAATGGATGTTAGATTTTGTCACATGCCTTTGCTGCATCTGTTGAGATGATCATATGATTTTTATCCTTCATTTTGTTAATGTTGTATATCACTTTGATTGATTTGTGGATATTGAACCATCCTTGTGTGCCTGGAATAAATCCCACTTGATCATGGTGAATTATACTTTTGATGTATTGTTGAATGCAGGTTCCTAATATTTTGTTGAGAATTTTTGCCTCTTTGTTCATCAGGGCTACTGGCCTGTAGGTTTCTTTTTTTGTAGTGTCATTGTCTGGTTTTGGTATCAGGGTAATTATGGCCTCATAGAACGAATTTGGAAGATTTCTGTCCTCTTCTATTTTTTGGACTAGTTTGAGAATAGGTATTAGCTCTTTTTAAAATGCTTGGTGGAATTTACCTGTGGATCCGTCTGGCCCTGGACTTTAGGTTTTTGAGAGTATTTGATTATTGATTCAGCTTTGTTACTAGTAACTTGTCTGTTCAGATTTTCTATTTTTTCCTGATTCAGTTTTGGAAGATTGTATGTTTCTAGTAATTTTCCACTTCTAGGTTGTCCTATTTATTGGTATACCAGAGTAGATTATTTATAATCCTTTGTATTTCTGTGGTGTCAATTGTTACTTCTCCCCTTTCATTTCTGAGTTTATCTATTTTGTACATCTATCCTTTTTTCTTGATGAGTCTGGATAAAAGTTTATCAATTTTGTTTATCTTTTCAAAGAACCAGCTCTTGGTTTTATTTCTTTGTTTTAAAATTCCCCATTCACTCCCACTCTGATCTTTATTATTTCTTTCCATCTACTAACTCTAACTTTGTTTTTTTTATAGTTGCTTTAGGTCTAAGGTCACATTGTTTATTTGAGATTTTCTTGTTTCTTAAGGTAAGCCTATATTGCCATAAATTTCCCCCTTAGAATTGCTTCTTCTGTGCCCCACAGATTTTGGAATGTTGTGTTTTCCTTTTCATTTGTCTCCATGTATTTTTTTAGTTTCTCTTTGATTTTTTTAACTTATTCATTGGTTGCTCAGTAGCATGTTGTTTAGCCTTCATGTGTTTTGTGCTTCTCCCAGTCCTTTTCTTGTAATTGATTTCTAGTTTCATGCCGTTGTGGTCAGAAAAGATGTATGATATGACTTTAGTCTTCTTAAATTTTGTTTTTTGCATTTTTTTCTTTTATTTTGTTATGTTAATCACCATACATTACATCATTAATTTTTGATACGCAAACAATGAATCATGGAACACTACATCAGTCTTCTTAAATTTACTGAGACTTGTTTTGTGGTCTAACATACAATCTATCCTGGAGAATGTTCCATAGAGAATATCTATTTCATAAAAAAAAAGATCTAAGATAATAATTAAATTATATGAATATATTTCTAAATAATTATTTTTATGTGACTGGTATTATTTAGATATTCAATATAAGTATTTTATAAAAATATACTTTGCTTTAATTATGAATATATTCTTTTTAACTTTAGAAAAAATAGTTGTCAAAATAGCTTATGAATAAAATATAAACTTTATCAAGCTTCTTATATAAACTATCCTGGTTAGAGAGACAAATTAAATGGTTATGCTAGGTGTAGAAAACAGGGTGCTTAGAATTTGAGGCAAAGGAGGTTTTAGCATATCCTGGTATATTTTATGATAGCTTCATGTGTATTTGAGTTGAAAATTTCATACTTTCTTAAAACTTGGGGATTTTTTTGTTGAGGCAAAAATATGTTTTTAAATTTTTTTCTTTCACATATTTCATAGAAATCTTTATTTCTCACTAAACATTTCTTGTGGTTCTCATAATTTAGATAGTTTAGGCTGGCCCCATTTTATAGTAAACCTAGAATTATTATTTCATATGGAATCTGTTCTCTAATCTTACGTTTGTTGATAGAAATCAAAAGAGAAGGGAAGAAACAGCATTATATTTCAAACAGTAACATAATATGCCCTTACACAAGAATGAGATTTTGGATATATTGCTTTTTTGGCACTGGTTCTAATCCTCTGCTCAACCCTGTTTTCAAATGTTTAGATTCATTCCTAACTTGGGGCCAGGGGCAGGAAGGGTCTTTGAGATACCGACAAGGAAAAATCATGAAGCTGGAAAGCAGAGTACATCCTGGAATTCCCTGTATCGCCCTGGTTTAGTTTCCTTGGAACAGATGAATCAAACAGGTGCTAAGTCCCTGAGAAATTTATGGAAAAGTTTCTGGAATGCCTGATCATTTAGGTGAAGAAATCAAGGCTCAGCGTATTTGAAGGGTAATCATTTGGAGGTTGTATGCCTCACTCCAGATATTGACACATGGCAAAACCAAGTTATTACAATATGTAGTTAGAAGCACTTCACAATATAGAGTGCAAGGTCTATTATTTTTCAATAAGTTATGAAATGCTGGGATTATCAGATAAATCCTCATATTTTCAGAAAAAACTAGTATATTTATTAGTTGACTATAACTTAGATGCTTAACATAATCTATGCTCTTCCTACATGCTAAATTAGCCATTAAATATGAAAATCAGACCCTTTAAATGTTTTCACCAAAATATAGCTATTTTTACCTCAGAAATAATTCTGTCAATCAACAAGATTTTGTTTTGCTTTTCTACATGATGTCAACCAGCTCGACTTTTTTCCCTCATTAAAGTGATTAAGTTGAATTTAAATAAATTTGAATATATTGGAGTGTTCTCAATCACAACCTTATTTTGTCAATAGTTGCTTGTTTTAAATTTTTTAAATAAATGGGATCATATAATTTGGACTCAAATACAAAAGTAACTGCTTTATGGATTAAATGGAATTATCTAATTTAAATGGAGGCATGGATATAATTAAAACATTATACTAGTGCATTTACACAGCTGCAGAGTTTTGCATCAATATTTTTAACCTCGAGGTTGTAAGTAATTATGTATAATTGGTTTAGCTTCTATTAAAATAATTAGATTATAGTGATGCAATTTCAAATGTGTGTGTGTTCTTGGAGTTAATTTTTAGCAATTAGCTTTCTCATAGATTCTATCAGCATTGTAATTTGATTTTTGCCTCCAGAAAGTTACTGATACTACAGGTTTAGAAACTCTGTTTTTTGAATTGCTCTGTTGGAGAATACAACATTCTTTACCTGGCCAAAAGCTGATAAACTCTGATCTGGACCACATTCAAATATATTTCATAAACATAAAATATCAAAGTATAATTGTTCTATTGAATTATGCTACATCTGAAACTAATATAATTTAAATGTCAATTATATCTCAGTAAAAAGGTGGGGCATGAGAGAATTTTGGGGGCAGTAGAAATGTTCAGTATCTTGTTTGTGTTGTATACCGCCATTGTACTCATTTGCCAAACTCGAATTTTACACTCAAAATCATCGAATTTTATTGCATGTGAATTGTACCTTAAAACTGACAAAAATAGATGGGACCTTTTGAGCATTCAAAAGTAACATAGAACAAAAATTAATTAAATAGCGGAGAAAAAATATAATTGTTCTCTTCTTCTAAGCTGATATAATGATTATTCTAACTGGCTATTTGCATACTGGCAAAACACACAACATAAATCACTCCTACTTTTGTGCCCCTGCTCTTTTTGTACAATCTTTTATCATGGAAACTTGACAATCAACTTTATTTCATTTCTAATTTTACAGACCAGTTTTCCATTAGGAATCTAGAATGTCCTATAGGGTGGTATATCTCAGTATATCTAACCACAGCATCCTGCCTGCCCATGTTGTAGGTTTCTCTCTATATATCAATCCACATACATATATATACACACATATATATGTATATACATATATACATACAAAAATATACACACATAAATTGCATTATTATATATTTAAAACAATATAGGATCCTTAGATTTCCTAATTGTTCAATACTGAGCTCAACCAGTATCAAGCTCCTGATCTAATATCTTCCTATGACTAGCATGCATGATAGCATTCATAGTAAAAAATGCCACTATATGGCCTCACACACACTCATATACATATGTATATATGTGTATGTATGTATATGTATATGTATAAACATATGATATCTCTGTATGTTGAAAATACTAGAAGACATTATTTTTCTCTTTCTTGCAAATAATTCTGTATTTTTCCAAATTGTTTTTGTTTAATTTCCTTGTACTAATTATTTTTCTTTTCCATTCTCTTTATATTTTATTTGATGATCAAAATTTTTGTTAAGTACTGTATGGAGGACTTTCAAAAGTATGTCCCACATTTGGGAATTTGTAGTTTTGTAGTTTGGGGCTGAATGTACAAAATCCTAAAACAATCTGTCAGTGCTTTTCAATACATGTGTACACATATACATAATACCACAACATACCAAATTTAATATAGGAAAAAAGTTTGATTGGTTCAGTTCCTATTATTTAGCAGATTGAATTTATCCTATAAAGGTACAAAGTAAGACAGATGCCAACATTCCCAACTCAGAAACTCCTACTGGTAATCATTCAATCAATACATACATACATAATATCAAATTTAATTACTTTATCCCTATATACATAACATATGCAATTCTCCATTAGCCATCACTACTTTGCTACTCATTCTCACTTTTTTCTTCACTTTTAATACCCCCTAAAATGTGCTCTTCCATATAGTTTGACTACTCTCACGATTTCCTTCATATTTTTTTTGTTTGTATGTCTGCTTGTTGTATTTTTAGTCCCCTCCATGCAAATTTGTTTTGTTCACTGTAGAAAACAATAAATAAAAATGACCATCCTATCCCTCAAACTCAAAATAAGAGTCTTAGTTTCATTTTTACTATGTATTTTTGTAAAATTCATTCTAATTCTTTAGGTGTCTTATTGCCTTCCTTAAACTCAGAATGACAACTGTCTACCTTACACTGAAGTTGTGAAGATTAAATTAGGTAATGGGTTTAGAGATGCTGAGTGAACCATCTGACTTTAAATAGGCCTTCTTTGTTCCACTGTGAAATACTCCTTTTTTTATAGACTCACACATTTACATGGAAAACCTATATTATTGCTGTTATGATAAGCCTTCCTCCAATTCAGCAGATATTCCTTGGGCTGCCACTCTGTGCAAGGAACTGTTTTTGGTGTTGCAGATATTGTAGTGAACAGAGAAGACTGCTTGTGTTAAAAAACAAAATTCAACTGAGTAAATTTTAGAGATTGTATTGGCTTTATTCAGTGATACTGGGAGCATCTAATCTAGTAGATAGAATGGAGTTCCAAACAACTGTACAGGCAAGGGATGCTCAGCCATTAAGTGTCTGTCTTTGGCTCAGGTTGAGCCCTGCATTGGGCTCCCTGCTCAGCAGGAAGCCTGCTTCTCCCTCTCACACTCTCCTTTCTTGTGTTCCCTCTCTCCCTGTCTCTATCTCTGTCAAATAAATAAATAAAATCTTTTTTTAAAAAGGAACTATCCAGGCAAGATATTTTATAAGTAGAAGGGAATAGGAATAAGTGCTTGCACTATGTGAAAAGCAAATTGGTTATTACAAGTTTCCTTTCCTTATAGGGGATGGTGGGAGTTTATCAATCAGATTACCTAACAAATGCTAATCAGGTGATTCTTGATTGGTTTAAAATTCCATTTTGGGGAGAGCTGAAACTGTAATTAAGTTAAGTCTTAGTTTGGTGATGTGGAGCTTAGCTTAAACTATTTCATTTTGGGACCTATTGTCATGTCTTGAACACTTTTCTTAGAGTAACCAGGTAGAGGTAGGGTGACAATAGTGAATGTGTAGCAAAATAAAGAAAAAGAGAATTTTGTTTGGTGGTAAGTGCGTGAGGTCAATGAAACAGGGTGATGTGATGCAGAGGGATTGAAAAGAATCAGTGTTGGGAAAACTACTCTTAGATATTGACAATTGTGTGATGTAACCTAAAGTGAATTTATGGATAATTTTTGTTGTTTGGCAACTAAATCTTCCATTCCCTTTCTCTTATTAAAATCAAATGTAGGCAAACTGTAAGGGTTTTTGTTGTTGTTGTTGTTGTTGATTATTGAAATTATTCAGGATTAGGTAAGTGCACTTAAAAAATTCTTTAAAATTATAGAGAGGAAAATGGAAGCAGAGTAGGAGGACCCTAGGCTCATCTTGTCCCATGAACACAACTAGATAACTGTCAAATCATTCTAAATACCCTAGAAATTGATCTGAAGACTGGCAGAACAAACTCTACAACTGAAGGGAGAAAAGAGGCCACACTGAAGAAGGTAGGAAGTTTGGGGACATGGTTTAGGGGAGAAATGGGCCATGGTACTGGGGAAGAGAGGGAGCTGTGGTCACTGAGAAGGGCAAGAGTGAGAGGAGGACACAGAGGAACCCATAAGGAGAAGGTTTCCCCAAAGCCATTGGCTTAGGAAAAAAAAGGGGCTGAATTTTGTGAGTTCTTTCAACCAGAGGGACTTAAAGCATGGAGTTTTAAAGGTCATCAGGATTGGCTAGGATAGAGCCAGGAGGGAACTGCACTGCTCTTGGAGAGAAGGCAGGCAAACAACTTAGGAGCAGATAGCATGGAACGGTGATCTGAAGAACACCTGGGGCACACAGTGGGGAGCCACTAGGGGAAAGTGGGACAGAACCAACACTGGCTGCCTAACTTGCTTACACCAAGCTCCACCCCGCTGTGCTCTGGCAGGACTGCCCTTCTCAGGCAAACGCCTCAGTCCCAGTGCTGCAGGCTCTTCTGTTAACAGACCAGCACAAATGCCTGCCCACAGCATGTCTCCTGACCAGAGAGTTATGCAGGGCTGCGGTTCTGGTAGAGTGCATGTTGGGTCTCATTTTACAAGTAGACCAGAGCATACCTAGTTAAAACTTACCACATTCAGGCCAGGCACTAAGCATTGCTCACAGTAGGCAAAGAGATCCTCTGCAGACCACTGGCCTGAAGGATAAAGCACACAGAACACAATAGCAGAGCACATGCAGCACATACTGGAGACACTCCCTGAAGTGTCAGGACCTGGGCACTACATAATCTCTTCTTCATAAGGCCTTACTTTCAGGAACAGGAGACATAACTGGCATTTCTGACACATAGAAGGCAGAGACTTAGACAAAATGCAGACGGAGGAATTTACCTTGAATGAAAGAACATAGCCAGAGATCCATGCAAAACAGATATAAGTAACATGCCTGATGAAGAATTTAAAGTAACAGTCATAAAGATGCTCCTTGGGCTTGAGAAAAGAATAAAAGACATCAGGGGGACCTTATTACAGAGATAGATAAAAAAGAATAAATCAGAGATGAAGAACATAATAAATGAGATTGGAAACAGGCTGATGCAATGAACAACAGCCAGAAGAAGCAGAGGTATGAATTAGTGACCTAGAAAACAAAATGATGGAGAATAATGAAGCTGAACAAAGGAGAGAAAGAAGAATTATGCAACATGAGAATAGACTTAGAAAATTTAGTGACTGCATCAAATGTAATAGTATTTTTATTGTAGGAGTCCCAGAAGAAGAGAGAGTGAAAAAGGGACAGAAAATTTATTTGAAGAAATAATAGCTGAAAACATCCCTAATCTGGGGGAGGAAACAGACATCCAGATCCAAGAGTCAAAGAGAACTCCCATCAAAATCAACAAAAGCAGGCCAATACCAACACATATTGTAATTAAATCTGCAAAATATAGTGATAAAGAAAAAATCTTAAAAGCAGTAAGAGAAAAGAAGTCCTTAACTTATAAGGGAAAACTCATAAGGTTAGCTAGAGATTTCTCAACAGAAACTTGACAAGCCAGAATAAAGTGGCATGATACATTCCAAGTGCTGAATGGTGCAAAGTGCAAAAGTGACAAAGACAAGATAGGATGAGAGAAAATCTCTGGAAACAATGAAAAAACAAGTAATAAAATTGCAATAAAAACATATCTATCAATAATTACTTTGAATGTAAATGGATTAAATGTTCCAATAGAAAGATATAGGATGTCAGATGGATAAACAATAACAACAACCAAGACCCATCTCTATGCTGCCTACAAGAAACTTCTTATAGACCTAAAGACACCTGCAGATTGAAAGTGAGGGGGTGGAGAAACATTGATCACACAAATGGATATGAAAAGAAAGCTGGAGTAGCAATACTTAGACAAACCACACTTTAAAACAAAGACTGTAACAAGAGACAAAGAAATGCACTATGTAATCATGAAGAATACAATCCAACAAAAAGACATAACAATTGTAAATATTTATGTACTCAACATGGAAGCACCCAAATATATAACAAACAAAAAGGAACTAATTGATAATAACACAATAATAGTAGGGGACTTTAACATACCATATACAGCAATCTACAGATCACCTAAACAGAAAATAAACAAGGAAAGAAAGGCTTTGAATGACCCATTAGACCAGATGGACTTAACAGATATATTTGGAACATTCCATTCTAAGACAACAGAATACACATTCTTTTCAGATGCACATGGAACATTCTCCAGAATAGATCACATATTAGGCACAAAACAAGCCTCAACAAATTCAAGAAAATCGAAGTCATACCATGCATATTTTCTGACCGCAATGCTATGAAACCAGAAGTCAAACAGAAGAAAAAATCTGGAAAGACCACAAATATATGGTGACTAAATAACATGCAACTAAACAATGAATTGGTCAACCAGGGAATCAAAAAGAAATAAAAAAAAAAACTACATGGAAACTTTGATGAGATACCACCTCACACCAGTCAGAATGGCTAAAATTAACAAGTCAGGAAACGACAGATGTTGGCGGGGATGCAGAGAAAGGGGAACCCTCCTACACTGTTGGTGGGAATGCAAGCTGGTGCAGCCACTCTGGAGAACTGTATGGAGGTTCCTCAAAAAGTTGAAAATAGAGCTACCCTACGACCCAGCAATTGCACTACTGGGTATTTACCCCCAAAGATACAAAAGTAGGGATCCGAAGGGGTATGTGCACCCCGATGTTTATAGCAGCAATGTCCACAATAGCCAAACTGTGGAAAGAGCCAAGATGTCCATCAACAGATGAATGGATAAAGAAGAGGTGGTATATATATACAATGGAATATTATGCAGCCATCAAAAGGAATGAGATCTTGCCATTTGCAACGACGTGGATGGAACTGGAGGGTATTATGTTGAGTGAAATAAGTCAAACAGAGAAAGACATGTATCATATGATCTCACTGATATGAGGAATTCTTAATTGCAGGAAACAAACTGAGGGTTGCTGGAGTGGGGGATGGGGTGGGAGGGATGGGGTGACTGGGTGATAGACACTGGGGAGAGTATGTGCTCTGGTAAGCGCTGTGAATTGTGCAAGACTGTTGAATCTCAGATCTGTACCTCTGAAACAAATAATGCAATATATGTTAAGAAAAAAAAAAGAAGAAGAAGAAGGTAGCGGGAGGGGAAGAATGAAGCGAGGGAAATCAGAGGGGTAGACGAACCATGAGAGACGATGGACTCTGAAAAACAAACAGGGTTAGCCTGGTAGTGGGTATTGAGGAGGGCACATTCTGCATGGAGCACTGGGTGTTATGCACAAACAATGAATCATGGAACACTTCATCTAAAACTAATGATGTAATGTATGGGGATTAACATAAGAATAAAAAAAAACTACATGGAAACAAATGAAAATGAAAACACAGTGGGACTCATCAAAACTGGTTGTAAGAGGGAAGTATATAGCAATACATGCCTTTCTCAAGAACAAGAAAAATTCTCAAATACATAACCCAACCCCACACCTAAAGGAGCTAGAAAAAGAACCACAAATGAATCCTAAGGTTAGCAGAAGGAAGGAAATAATAAAGATTAGAGCAGAAATAAATGATTTAGAAACTAAAAACACAGTAGAACAGATCAATGAAATGAGTAGATGGCTTTTTGAAAAAAATAATAAAATTGATAATTCTCTAGCCAGATTTATCAAAAAGAAAAGAGAAAGCACCCAAATAAATAAAATCACAAATGAGGGAGGAGAAATAACAACCAACACCACAGAAATGCAAACACTTATAAAAGAATATTATGAAAAACTATATGCCAACTATTCTACCAAATATTTAAGGAAGAATTAATACCTATTCTTCTCAAACTATTCTAAAAATTAGAAAGAGAAGGAAAACTTCCAGATTCCTTCTATGAGGCCAGCATTACCCTGATACCAAAACCAGATAAAGACACTGCTAAAAAAAGAGAACTACAGGCTGATATTTCTGATGAACACAGATGCAAAAATTCTCAATAAAATTCTAGCAAATGAAATCCAACAATGTATTAAAAAAAATCATTCACCATAATGAAATAAGATTTATTCCTGGGTTGCAAGGGTGATTCAACATTTGCAAATCAATTTCTGCAATAACCAGATTAATAAAAGAAAGGATAAGAACCATATGATCATTTCAATATATGCAAGAAAAGCATTTGACAAAGTACAACATCCACTCACGATAAAAAAAAACTCAACAAAGTTAGGCTTAGAGAGTATATACCTCAACATAATAAAGACTATCTATGAAAAATCCACAGCTAACATCATCCTCAATGTGGAAAACTGAGATATTTTCCTCTCTGGTCATTAACAAAACAGGGATGTCCACTCTCACCACCATCATTTAACATATTACCAGAAGTCCTAGACACAGAAATCAGGCAAGAAAAGGAAATAAGAGGCATCCAAACTGGCAAGGAAGAAGTAAAACTTTCACTACTTCCACATGACATGATACCCTATATAGAAGTGAAAGACTCCACCAAAAACTGCTAGAATTGATAAATGAATTCAATATAGTCAAAGGATACAAAATCAATGTACAGAAATCTGTTCCATTTCTATACACCAATAATGAAGCAGCAGAAAGAGAAATTAAGGAATCCATCCCATTTACAAATGCACCAAAAACAATAAAATACCTTAGAGTAAATCTAACCAAAGAAGTGAAAGACCTGAACTCTGAAAACCATGAAACACTGATGAAAGAAATTGTAGATGACACAAAGAAATAGAAAGACAGTCCATGCTCATGGATTGGAAGAACAAATATTTTGAAAATGTCTATATTACCCAAAGCAATCTACACATTCAGTGCAATGCCTATCAAAATACCACCAGCATTTTTCACAGAGCTAGAACTAACAATCCTAAAATTTGTATGGAAGCACAAAAGTCTCTTAATAGCCAAAGAAAACTTGAAAAAGCAAAGCAAAGCTGGAAGCATCATAATTCTGGACTTCAAGTTATATTACAATGCTATAGTAATCAAAACAGTATGGTACTGGCAAAGAAGTAGACATATAGATCAATGGAACAGAATAGAAAACCCAGAAACAACCCCACAATTGTATGGTCAATTAATCTTTGACAAAACAGGAAAGAATATCCAATGGGAAAAAGAACATCTCTTCAACAAATGGTGTTGGAAAACAGGACAGCCACATGCAAAAGAATGGGCTTTCTTATACCACACACAAAAAGTATATTCAAAATGGATGAAAGACCCAAATGTGAGACAGGAAACCATCAAAATCCTAGAAGAGAATACAGCCAGTATCTTCTTTGACACTGGCCATAGCAACTTCTTAGTACATATATCTCCTGAAACAAGGGAAACAAAAGCAAAAGTAAATGTTGGGACTTCATCAAATAAAAGTAAAGTATATAATCAACAAAACTAAAATGCAACCTATTGAATGGGAGAAGATATTTACAAATGCCATATCTGATAAATGGTTAATATCTGAAATATATAAAGAACTTATAAAACTCAACACCCCAAAAATGAATAATCCAAACAAGAAATGGGCAGAAGACATGAACAGACATTTTTCCAAAGGAGACATACAGATGGATAGCAGACACATGAAAAAATGCTCAACATCACTCATGATTATAGAAATGCAAATCAAAACTACAGTGAGATATCACCTCACATCTGTCAGAATGGCTAAAATCAACAACACAAGAAACAACAGGTGTTGGCAAAGATGTGCACTGTTGGTGGGAATGCAAGCTGGAAAACAGTATGGAGGTTTCTCAAAAAGTTAAAAATAGAAGTACCCTATGACCCAGCAGTTGTACTACTAGGTATTTACCCAAAGAGTACAAAAATATCAATTCAAACTGGTGCATACACCCTAATATTTATAGCAGCATTATACAATAGCCAAATTATGGAAATGGTCCAAGTGTCCATCAACTGATGAATGCATAAAGAAGTGGTGTGTGTGTGTGTGTGTGTGTGTGTGTACACAATGGAATATTATTCAGCCATAAGAAAGGATGAAATCTTGCCATTTGCAACAACAGAGATAGCATTAGAGAGTATCATGCTAAGTGAAATAAGTTCATCTGTCAGAGACAAATACCATATGATTCACTCATATATGGAGTTTCAAAAATAAAACAAATGAGCAAAGGATGAAAAAAGAGAAAGAGAGGCAAACCAAGAAATAGACTTAAATGTAGAGAACAAACTGATGGTTACTAGAATGGTTTGGGTGGGGTATGGGTTATATAGGTGATGGGGATTAAGTATTGCACTTGTGATGAGCACTAGGTGTTATATGGAAGTACTGAATTGTTATATTATACACCTGAAACTAATATTACATTGTATGTTAACTAACTGGAATTTAAATAAAAACAAGAAAGTACAAACTGTACTTTCCTTCAAGTAACATCTTCTTGTCATTAAGATGTAAATGCTTCAAAACTAACATGTAGGGGTGCCTGGGTGGCTCAGTCATTAAGCGTCTGCCTTTGGCTTGGGTTGTGGTCCCAGGGTCCTGGGATCTGGCCCCACATCGGGCTCCCTGCTTGGCGGGAAGCCTGCTTCTCCCTCTCCCTCTCCCCCTGCTTGTGATCCCTCCCTCGCTGTATCTCTGTCAAATAAATACATAAAATCTTTAAAAAAAAAAAGTAACATGTAGAAGCATATGGGAAAAGCCATGTGTTTCACTTCTTGGAAAATACACTGTGCTTAAACTGTCAAAAAAATTCTTTAAAATTAGGTAGATTTTGTTCCAACCTTCAATTCTGACCTATTCCTATTCAAATTCTCAGATTTCTTATTTATATATTGGGGGAAATTTTAAGCCACTGGCAAAATGCCTAGCATGAAACAAACATTTGACAAAGGTTTGTTTCCTTCATTTTAAGTCCTTAATTTTCATGGGTCCCTAATTTTTTTTTAATCCTTAGTTTTTATGGGTCACTAACATTCTATGATATGTAGTACCATCCCCTATCTAATACATCGATCCATTTTAAAATCTTCAATATTTCAATTCCAAAACCATGCTCATGTATGGCCATTCAAATCTCTGTTTAAATACATCCACAGATAGGGGCGCCTGGGTGGCTCAGTCAGTTAAGTGTCTGCTTTCGACTCAGGTAATGATCCCAGGATCCTGGGATCAAACCCCACTTCAGGCTCCCTGCTCAGCAGGGAATCTGCTTCTCCCTTTCCCTTTGCCCCTCCCCCCTCACTTCTGCTGTCTCTCTCTCTCAAATAAATAAAATCTTTAAAATTTTTAAAAATAAATAAATACATCCACTGATGAAAGAAAACCCATTTCCTATAAATTCTCTTCAGTGGACCATTGAGTCTTGTTTGAGACCAGGAATAGAAAAGACATCAAATGGATGGGAATTATCATTAACTGAAGTAATATAGATCATTAACATTAATACATATTATTAAAATAATGTATAATATTATAATCAAAATTTTATATAATATTATTAAAATACTAATTGGATATGGTATCAGGATTATATTAATGTTTCCTAATTCCTCATATGACATTTTTCACTACTTAAAAAGACAAATGTTTCTGATGAGGTTAATGGTGGAACACGGGTAAGAAACTAAGGAGAAAAGACGCTCATTTCTTTGTGAAAATCTCTTGTTTTAGTAACTGCTGTATTTGAAAAACCCTGACAGCCAGTTCCTTTATTCAAGAACATTTATCCCCATATGTTTTGTGGTCCCACAGCATAAAAATTACCTATTGGCAGAGTTATTGCTTCAGGCAATAAGGAGACCATAAATCTATTAGCCTCTGGTAAGGTTCCTGGAAACACACAGAGCTTTTGGGACTGTTGTTTTCCTGAAAAGTGTAAAATCATCATTTTTGTTGATATTCATTTAAATCAGGCAAGTTTCTCCACTTGGGGCAGAATTGCTTTGCTAGAAACTAAATTATGAGGTCTCCAATCCTCAGCCGTGGAGACACTTTGATTGAACAAAGCAATTATGTTCTGGAAAACAAGATTTCTTGACAAAGAGCATTCAAAATGCCTATTAGAGTTTGCATTTGGAGATTATTTGCACTCTAGGCAAGCAAGTGATGCTCTGACCATTTGATTTTTAACTGGCAAATCTCTAGGAGGGATTATGTGGAAGGTATACAAGGGTTGGATTCATGTCTCCATTCTGCTCCTTAATTTCTATAATAAAGGATGGCTATTTTCCTCTTATTAAATGGGGAAACTTAAAACTCTCATGCAGGAGTAGAAATATAGGGAATTAAATTGATTTATAAAGTTACAACATCTTGGGACCAATGTTTGACTTGGAATTAGGATCCTGGGTTCAAATTAGCTTTCTGGCCTTTTTTAGCTATGGGAAACTCAGGACTGCTGGAGCCTGTTTTCTCATCAATGAGGGGAAAAAAGAATACTAATAGCCACTGTGTACCCAATGGAAGGGTTCCCAGATCATTATTAGTTGTTTCTTGTGTTTTAAGACTCTAACCAGTCTTTTTTTTTTTTTAAAGATTTTATTTATTTATTTGAGACAGAGAGAATGAGAGACAGAGAGCATGAGAGGGAGGAGGGTCAGAGGGAGAAGCAGACCCCCCGCCGAGCAGGGAGCCTGATGCGGGACTCGATCCAGGGACTCCAGGATCATGACCTGAGCCAAAGGCAGTCGCTTAACCAACTGAGCCACCCAGGCGCGCCAAGACTCTAACCAGTCTTTAGGCTCAGTGGAGCCTAAGAACATCTCTTCATTTAGAAAGGCCTAGATTATCAGCCTACATCTATTACAATTTTGAATCTGTTCGAATTTGCGAATTTGCTATCCTATTTCTACTCACATAGTTGTATAGAAAGTGGTATAAAGTATTTTCAAATCCTCTCTTTTAGTCTTTGCTTAGGCAAGTTCATTTAATTTTGAGATATTAATTTTTAAATTTTAATTCCAGTGTAGTTAATATAAAATGTTATATTAATTTCAGGTGTACCATATAGTGATTCAACAATTCTATATATTACTCAGTGCTCATCATGATAAATGTAATCTTAATCCTCTTCACCTATTTCACCCATTCCCCACATCCACCTCCCTCCTGGTAACTACCAATTTGTTCTCTATAGTAGAGTCTGGCTTTTTGTTTGTCTCTTTTTACCCTTTATTCATTTGTTTTGTCTCTTAAATTCCACATATGAGTAAAGTCATATGATATATGTACCTATATATTCATTGCAGTGTTATTTACAATGGCCAAATTATGGAAACAGCCCAAGTGTCCCCAAGAGATGAATGGATAAAGATGAAATGGTATATATATAATGGAATATTATTCAGCCATTAAAAGGAATCAAATCTTGTCATTTTCAACAACTTGGATGGATCTAGAGAGTGTAGTGCTAAGCAAAATAGAGATATTAATTTTTTCTCATTGTGGGAATACAAATGGTGATAGATGAGGAAAATAGTGGTTTTAAAGGTGTTTATAAAGTCAGAAGAGATTTCACATTCATTGAGCATCTACCATATTTGTACCCCCATTTACCCCTTACAATAGTCCTGTGAGGTGGTTGCTGCTATGAACATTGGGGTGCACGTACCCCTTTGGAACACTACATTTGTATCTTTGGGGTAAATACCCAGTAGTGCAATTGCTGGGTCATAAGGTAGTTCTATTTTCAACTTTTTGAGGAACCTCCATACTGTTTTCCAGAGTGGCTGCACCAGCTTGCATTGCCACCAACATTTTAGGAGGGTTCCCCTTTCTCTACATCCCCGCCAACATCTGTCGTTTCCTGACTTTTTAATTTTAGCTACTCTTACTGGTGTGAGGTGGTATCTCATTGCCGTTTTGATTTGGATTTCCCTGATGCTGAGTGATGTTGAGCACTTTTTCATGTGTCTGTTGGCCATTTGGATGTCTTCTTTGCAGAAATGTCTGTTCATGTCTTCTGCCCATTTCTTGATTGGATTGTTTGTTCTTAGGGTTTGAGTTTGATAAGTTCTTGATAGATTTTGGATACTAGCCCTTTATCTGATATGTCATTTGCAAATACCTTCTCCCATTCTGTCGGTTGTCTTTTGGTTTTGTTGACTGTTTCCTTTGCTGTGCAAAAGCTTTTTATCTTGATGAAGTCCCAATAGTTATTTTTGCCCTTGCTTCCCTTGCCCTTGGTGATGTTCTAGTAAGAAGTTGCTGTGGCTGAGGTTGAAGAGGTTGCTGCCTGTGTTCTCCTCAAAAATTTGATGGATTCCTGTCTCACATTTAGGTCTTTCATTCATTCTGAGTCTATTTTTGTGTGTGGTATAAGGAAATGGTCCAGTTTCATTCTTCTGCATGTGGCTGTCTAATTTTCTTATCTTACGATTTTTGGTGAAATTGTAAATGGGATCAACTCCTTAATTTCTCTTTCTTCTGTCTGTTGTTGGTGTGAAGAGTTTTAATCAAGAAAGGATGCTGTACTTTGTCAATGCTTTTTCTGCATCTATTGAGAGTATCATATGGTTCTTGTTCTTTCTTTTATTAATGTATTGTATCACATTGATTGATTTGTGGATATTGAACCAAACTTGCAGCCCAGGAATAAATCCCACTTGGTCATGGTGAATAATCCTTTTAATGTACTGTTGGATCTTATTGGCTAGTATTTTAGTGAGAATTTTTGCATCCATGTTCATCTGGGATATTGGTCTGTAATTCTCCTTTTTGATGGGGTCTTTGTCTGATTTTGACATCAAGGTAATGCTGGCCTCACAAAATGGTTTTGAGGTTTTCCTTCCATTTCTAGTTTTTGGAACAGTTTCAGAAGAATAGGTATTAATTCTTTAAATGTTTGGTAGAATTCCCCTGGAAAGCCATCTGGCCCTGGGCTTTTGTTTGTTGGGAGATTTTTGATGACTGCTTCAATTTCCTTAGTGGTTATAGGTCTGTTCAGGTTTTCTATTTCTTCCTGGTTCAGTTTTGGTAGTTGATACATCTCTAGGAATGCATCCATTTCTTCCAGGTTATCTAATTTGCCGGCATTCAGTTGCTCATAATATGTTCTTATAATTGTTTGTATTTCTTTGGTGTTGGTTGTGATCTCTCCTCTTTCATTCATGATTTTGTTGATTTGGGTCGTTTCTCTTTTCTTTTTGGTAAGTCTGGCCAGGGGTTTATCAATCTTGTTAATTCTTTCAAAGAACCAGCTCCTAGTTTCATTGATCTGTTCTACTGTTGTTTTGGTTTCTATTTCATTGATTTCTGCTCTGATCTTTATTATTTCTCTTCCGCTGCTGGGTTTAGGCTTTATTTGCTGTTCTTTTTCCAGCTCCTTTAGGTGTAAGGTCAGGTTGTGTATTTGAGACCTTTCTTGTTTCTTGAGAAAGGCTTGTATTGCTATATACTTTCCACCTTTGCTGCATCCCAAAGATTTTGAACAGTTGTGTCTTCATTTGTTTCCATGAATTTTTAATTCTTTAATTTCCTGGTTGACCCGTTCATTCTTTGGGAGGATGCTCTTTAGCCTCCATGTATTTGAGTTCTTTCCAACTTTCCTATGTGATTGAGTTCTGGTTTCAAAGCTTTGTGGTCCGAAAATATGCAGGGAATGATCCCTATCTTTTGGAATCAGTTGAGACCTGATTTGTGACCCAGGATGTGATCTATTCTGGAGAATGTTCCATGTGCTATAGAGAAGAATGTGTATTCTGTTGCTTTGGGATGGAATGTTCTGAATATATCTGTGAAGTCCATCTGGTTTGGTGTGTCATTTAAAGCCTTTATTTCCTTGTTGCTCTTTTGCTTAGATGATTTGTCCATTTCAGTGAGAGGGGTGTTAAAGTCCTCTACTATTATTGTATTATTGTTGTTGTGTTTCTTTGATTTTGTTATTAATTGGCTTATATAATTGGCTGCTCCCATGTTAGGGGCACAGATATTTACAATTGTTAGATCTTCTTGTTGGATAGACCCTTTAAGTAGGATATAGTTTCCTTTCTCATCTCTTATTATATATAGTCTTTGGTTTAAAATCTAATTTGTGTGATATAAAGATTGCCACCCCAGCTTTCTTTTGATGTTCATTAGCATGGTAAATGGTTTTCTACCCCCTCACTTTCAATCTGGGGGTGTCTTTAGTCTAAAATGAGTCTCTTGCAGACAGCATATTGATGGGTCTTGTTTTTTTTATCCAATCTGTTAGCCTCTGTCTTTTGATTGGAGCATTTAGCCCATTTGCATTCAGGGTAACTACTGAAAGATATGAAATTACTGCTATTGTATTGCCTGTAAGGTGACTATTACTGGTATATTGTCTGTGTTCCTTTCTGGTCTTTGTTACTTTAAGGCTCTCTCTTTGCTTAGAGAACCCCGTTCAATATTTCTTGTAGGGCTGGTTTGTGTTTGCAAATTCTTTTAGTTTTTGTTCGTCCTGGAAGCTTTTTATCTCTCCTTCTATTTTCAATGACAGCCTAGCTGGATATAGTATTCTTGGCTGCATATTTTTCTCATTTAGTGCTCTGAATATATCATGCCAGTCCTTTGTGGCCTTCTAGGTCTCTGTGGATAGGTCTGTTGCCAATATAATGTTTCTACCATTGTAGGTTACAGACCTCTTGTCCCAGGCTGCTTTCAGGATTTTCTCTTTTTCTCTGAGACTCGTAAGTTTTACTATTAGATGTCAGGGTTTGACCTAATTTATTGTTTTTGAGGGGAGTTCTCTGTGTCTCCTGGTTTTTGATGCCTGTTTCTTTCCCCAAATTGGGAAGTTCTCTGCTATAATTTGCTCCAATATAACTTCTACCCCTCTCTCTCTTTCTTCTTCTTCTGGGATCCCAATTATTCTAATATTGTTTTGTCTTATCATATCACTTATCTCTCAAATTCTCCCCTCATGATCCAGTAGTTGTTTATCTCTCTTTTTCTCAGCTTCTTTATTCTCCATCATTTGCTCTTCTATATCACTAATTCTCTCTTCTGCCTCATTTATCCTGGCAGTTCAAGTTTCCATTTTTGATTGCACCTCATTAATAGCCTTTTTGATTTCAACTTGGTTAGATTTTAGTTCTTTATTTCTCTAGAAAGGGATTCTCTAATATCTTCCATGCTTTTTTCAAGCCAGCTAGTATCTTTATAATCGTCATTCTGAACTCTAGTTCTGACATCTTACTAATGTCCATATTGATTAAGTCCCTGGCAGTTGGTACTGCCTCTTGTTCTTTTTTTTTTTGAGGTGAGTTTTCCATCTTGTCATTTTGTCCAGAGGAGAATAGATGAATGATAGAACTAAATGCTAACAGGGTAACAACAACCCCAGAAAAATATACACTAAAAAAGCAGAAGAGATCTGAAACTGGGGGGAAAAGAAAGGGAAAGAAAAAAAAGAATATGATCAGGCTGGTGAATAGATCAGAGCCACACACTAGATTTTGGGCATATTTTGGTCTGTTAGAAGAAACTGCCTTCCAAAATTTTAAAGAAAGAAAAACTTATATATGTACAAAAATAATAGTAAATATGATGAAGGAATGGAATATGACTGTAAAGATGAAAATTATAAAAGATTTTAAGAAAGGAATTGATAAGTTGGTTGAAAAAAGAAAGAAAAAAAAAACTTGGAGAGAATGTGATCAGGTGGGAGACTAGAACAAAGCCATACACTAGATTTAGCGTATATTTTGGTCTGTTAGAAGAAACTGCATCCCAAAATTTTAAAGAAAGAAAAACTTATATATATTTATATAAGAATAAGGTTAGGGCCACCTGGGTGGCTCAGTTGTTAAGTGTCTGCCTTTGGCTAGGGTCATGATCCCAGGGTCCTGGGATCGAGCCCCACGTCTGGGCTCTCTGCTCAGCGGGAATCCTGCTTCTCCTTTTCCCGCTCCTCCTGCTTGTATTCCCTCTCTCACTGTCTCTCTCTCTCTGTCAAAATAAATAAATAAAATCTTTTAAAAAAATAAGGTTAAATACAATGAACGGATAAAATGTGACTGTAACAATGAAAATTAACAAAGACTTTAAAAAAAGGAATTGATAAGATGTTGAAACAAGAAAGAAGAAAATTAAAAAAAGTAGAAAAAGAAAAAATAAAGAAAATTAAAAAATTAACTTTGAATGACTAAAGAATCATGGGAAAAAAGCCATGAATTCTATGTGCTACATTCCCCTAGTGCTGGAGTTGTGCAGTTCTCATTGATCGGTAAACTTCGTCTTGGCTGGATGTTCTTGCTTATCTTCTGGGGGAGGGGCCTGTTGCAGTGATTCTCAAATGTCTTTGCCTGAGGCTAAATTGCCCTGCCCTTGCCAGGGGCCAGGCTAAGTAATCTGCTTGGGTTTGCTCTATGTGGCTTTTTTTCCATAAAGGCTTTCCATGCAGCTTTAGAGGATGAGAATGAAAATGGTGGCCTCCCAATCTCTAGCCCTGGAGGAGCTGAGAGCTTGGGGCCATAATCTTCAGTGTGCCCTCAGAGAAAAGCAATCAATTACTCCTGTCTCCCTGGTCTCCAGATGCACCCAATGTCACTGAGCCTGTGACCAAGTGTTTCTATCTCTGGCACACGACCCTATTTGGAGTCTCCAAACCCAGCAGATTCCTGCAGTGGGCTCCCGTGCTGATTCTCCTGGGGAAGGAATGGGAGTCTCCCTGGATCTGCCACTTGTTGGGTCCCTCCTCAAAGAGTAGTGGCCCGACTGTGCCATGGATCATGGTTAATGCAACCCTGAGCTGAGAGCTCACTCCTCGGCTCTGTCTTTGCAGCTGGCTTCCTCACTCTGAGACTTGGGAGCTTTGCCACACTCAGGCACCCCTGGTCTTTCTGTGACCCTGAGGGTCCTGAGACCACACTGTCCCAGTGAGGGTTTCACCCCCCACTTAGCCACTGGAGTGATGTCCCTCAGTGGAGCAGACTTCTAAAAGTTCTGATTTTGTGCGCTGCTGCTCTGTCACTTGCCGGTAGCTGGCTGATGGAGGCTCCCTCCCCCCGAGGTCTATCTTCCCGTATATCACCTCAGATTCACTTCTCCGCACATCCCACCTTCCAGAAAGTGGTCACTTTTCTGTTCATAGAATTGCTGTTATTCTTTTCTTTGATCTCCTGTTGAGTTTGTAGGTGTTCTGAATGTTTTGTTAACTAACTAGCTGAATTCCTGGGACCAGACGCAATTTAGGTCTCCTACTCCTCCACCATCTTGCTCCTCCCTCAGTTTTCTCATCTTTACAAAGAAAATATTAATAGCCAGTTTGTGCTCATGGGAGGACTGCCAGATCATTGTGTGTTGGTTCTCTGTACGTTGAGTTTCTGAAACCTGAAACCTGCATTTAGGCTCAAGGGATTCCACATGAATATATCTTATTTTGTTCAGGTTAAACAGTCTATATCCATTACTTTTTTGAATCAGCTTCCACTTTTGCTCAGTCACTAAGCCAGAATTCTAACACAAAAAGTTAAAATAGGTCATATGGATGACACTACTCACATTTGCATGTCTATGGCACTCTCCTATGCAGGAAAACATAAGAATGGAAGACAAGTCAGAATCAGCAGGCTGTTTGGTGATCATGAAAGCAAAATGAGCATAGTTAGTTATATTAGATAAATCTTTCAGGTTGGCCTACATACATGAATCTATACCCACAGAGGAGTTGGTTTTGCCAATAGAATTGCTATAGACAAGTACATGGACATGACTGCAATCTTTTGGACATCTCTAGAATGGGCACTGCTGAAATTAAGAGAGGTATTGGGAGTCAATAGCCAGCAAGAACTGGTATAAGCTTGAGTCAATAATGAGAAATCTGGAAAAAGAAAAAAAAAAGGTAAAACAGTATAAATAGGTAGGAAGGCAAATGTGATTTAACAATTCTACAACCTGGCCCCAACAGAAGAAAGAGTCTTTTTTTTTTTTAAGATTTTTTATTTATTTGTCAGAGAGAGAAATAGAGAGAGAGCACAATCAGGGGGTAGTGGCAGGCACAGGGAGAAGCAGGCTTCCTGCTGAGCAGGGAGCCAATTGGGACTCAATCCCAGGACCCTGGGATCATGACCTGAGCCAAAGGCAGATGCTTAACCAACTGAGCCACCCAGGCATCCCAACAGAAGGAACAGTCTTATCTTAGCACTTACGCAAAAAGAATCCTTAAGTCAGTTTGCAATATCAATTGCATCATGAAGAAGAGAGCTTCTTGTTCTAGGACACATATGAACAGACTCTTAAAAATCTTAGAGTTTATTACATTTGGCTGCAGGCATGTCACCAGACTTTATCCAGAGAGAATAAAAACAGTTATGTTCTGAACAATTCTCATTTGTTACAAAGTTCCATGATTTAATTTTTTTTCATTACAAATAAATTTGGTTATCACAACAGTAAAATTGAGGGAGATGGGGAGAAGGTATAAAGAGTTGCTAATCTGTGATCAGAAAAATAGGCCAGAGTTTAACATTATTTTTACTTATGTATTCAATTTTACTTATGTATTCTTCTTTAATTTGTTCATTGGCATTTATTCACTTGTATAAATAAGACATGGACATTTCTTTAATAATCTCACAAGCTAGGAAAGATAAATTATCATATAATGATGAATACTCCTTTACAGAGTGGGTAATAGATATATGTATGTATAAGGTAGGATAGGGGCAGAAAAAAGAAATTGTTATAATTTGTTCAATGAGTCAGAGAAGATTTCACAGATTAGTAGATATTTGAATTGTATCTTCAAAGAAAATTAGGAGTTAGCTAGAATGGCAACAAGGAAAGGGAATTCCAGAGATGGACACAACTATGGCAATGTTGAGTGTATGTAAGTCATGTGATATGGGTGGATAATTATGTGTGTATAGGGATAATAGGGAGACAGAGGTGGAGAGGAAGATAGGGATAAGGACTTGGAGACCTAGCAAAGTGTACTGATGGTTAAGTCATCCAAATTTCAAAACTTTCCAATAATATAGACTATAAAACCAGTGCAACAGTCCTAAATATTTAGTGTTCACTTCATAGCTGACAGAGCAATTTAACCAACCTTAAGTTTCTAAAAGAACTCCCTGACTTAGGGAAAGGTAGAGAATTGTTTCATCTGTTAAATAAAATAATTATTGCTCAGATTCAAAAGAGGTACTCAACTTCATACGGTTAGAGAATTTCTAACCCATGAAAATTTCTCAGATCATCTGGTGCTAGGTCCTAGTACTGCCACCACTTTACTATTACTATTCCTACCATTGCCCTTTTTAGGCTTTTGAGATTTAGAAACAGTTATTCTAGATCTTACAGTTTTCTGTATTTTCAATGGATTTTACTTTTATTGCTCCCTATTGTCTTTATTATACTCAATCATCCAGTTGTAACATTCTGGAAGTAAGCCTCTCTCTGACTTGCCCTTCTGTATCTATAGCACTTATTGTCAGTTGGAGTCATGTGCAACTGCAAGTCATCAAACAATTAACTGTGTATCATTTAAAAGTGGTGTGTGTGTGTGTGCATGTGTGTGTTATGACACAGCTTTAAAGCGGCACAAATGTAGTTTAGAGATGGACCTTGGGTGAACTTCAATTTATCCATTCTCACAGAAAACTCAGGAATCTGCCAAATATGTTCCCCACCACCACCCACCTGAACCTCTTACTTAAACCCCATAAGCTAGGTTAGCAGACTCATAGGCTATCCAAAACAGCTGAGAACAGAGAGAAATCTGAGAAACTGGATCTGAGTTTCTCATTTGTGGCTGAATCTTTAAGTAGACAGACATGCAGTCCATTCAGGCCTCTATAACAAAAATGCCACAGACTTTGTGGCTTATAAATGACAGAAATTTATTTCTCACAGTTCTGGAGTCTGGGGAGTCCAAATCAAGGAATCAGCAAATTCTATGTTTAGTAAGAGCTCACTTTCTGATTCATAGATGGCTATATTTTCCAGATCCCCAAATGGTGGAAGGGACAAGACCTCTGGAGTCTCTTTTATAAGGGCAGTAATCACCTCCCAAAGGCCCCAACCCCAGATACCATGACTTTGGGGTTAGGTTTCAACATATGAATTTTGGAGTTATGCAAAACATATAGATAGCATAAGCCTCCACTCGAGGGCATAATTTATTGCTTCCTACATTGTACAGCCCTCTCCATACAGATATGTTTTCATATATTTGCCACAAATAAACTATATACTTTTTAGCTTATTCTGTTGATTTAATTCTTTCAATTATATCATTTATTGTACTTTAACATAAAAGCTTTTTGAAAAGCATTTTCCTATGTATCAAGTTGCTATTACAAAATAATCTAGCCTAAAGGAAAAATTCTAAAATGCCAATAAAGTTTTATACACAAAAAATGTTCAATAAAATGTTATTTATCATCATTGAAACTGGAAAAATAACATTATTGGGTAATCTGTGGTCAATCAACATTTTTTGAATGAGTAGGTTTTATAACATAGGAAATTCCTCCTTGTGAATTATTTATAGTGTTTTTGTCTCCCTAAAGAGCCAACGACTATTGTGTTGTGATCTTTTAATCCTCTATTAAATGCCATACTCACATGGGCACAGGTGATAATGTATTACATAGCTAAGTTAAAACTAACTTATCCTTTATATGTGTCTTCTTCAGACGACAATGCCTTATCATAGTGGTGGCAAATACATCAGTGCCCACATTCACTTTTTACTCTCATATCCACAAACAGTATCACTAATTCAGACACTCATTTCTGCCAAACCCAGATACAGCCTCTGACTCCATTGTAACCCAGAGCTCAGTGATTCACCAATCAATAAGAGCTCCATGTGGTGATAAAATTAATATGCCATTATGAGTGGCTATAAATAGTATGAATGGCATATCCCTTTGAAAAACAGTCTGGGCAAGATCTTAAGGTAATGTCCCTTTTATGAGTCTCCAAGTCAATTACATTCAGAATTTTTGGTCCACAAGACAAAGTTTTGAGACATGATGATTATAATTAAATTCTGGCTCTACCACTGAGTGACGTCTGTTCTTATGTAAATCACTGAACCTTTCTGGACTCTACTTGCTTAGTAAAATAATAATTATAATAATAATAGTCATTCTGTTGTGTTTTGTGAGGGTCAAATAAAAATAAGCTTTGGAAACTTAGAGCATTTTGCAAATGTGCAATCATTATTTTTAATAATTCAGCAGTCAACAAAGGAGTGACTAATTAGTATGTTTCCAGAATAGGGCCTGAGGGCACAGAGTTTGCTAGAATATATACTCTGTCATTGAAGGGATTTATTGTAGATATTATTTTTTAATGTTGATTAACGATGTTATCTATATTGCCTAAATGGCTAGGGTAGTGGTTTAAATAGGTAATGATCAATTTCATTTAATAAAATAGGCTAAGTCCCAAAGACCACATATGGTGTGATTCCATATATATGAAGTGTCTAGAATAGACAAAACTACAGAGACAGAAAGTAGATTAGTGATTGTCAGGGATGAATGGAAGAAGGGAGAATGGGGAGTGATGGCTAAAGGGTATGGCATTTTTGGGGGTGATGGAAATGTTTTAAAATTGTAGTGATGGTTGCACAACTCTGTAAATATACTGAACACCACATAATTGTATACTTTAAATGGGCAGATTATATGGTATGTGAACTGAATTTCAATAAAAAATAAGATAAATTTAAAAATCAAAACAATCCACTCATCTGACATTATATAAAAACAAAAGCACACAAATATATGAGCAAACAAAAGATTTCACTTAATTGAAATAATTTCATATTCTACTTATGCCTTTGTTAGCTTATCTTTATGAGAGGTAATAAGAAGGAGTAGATTAAAATAAAATGTGCTCTCTGCATTCCTGTCACCCTTCCACATGTATTTACTTATGAAGTCTCTGCTATGCCCAAGACTGAACAGTATCCATCAATTCCACCCAAACCATCTGATTCATTTCTGGATATTGCTCACTTCCAAAAGTTCTCTTTCTCTTCTAAAATTCTTGAGCACACATTTGCTCCATGACAAATTATTTGCTCTGTGAGAATAGGTTAGTCTGATTTATTTCCCTTTCTCTTTTTATCTCAACACCTTATAGAAAAAAAAGTCTCTTCCATGGTTGCTCCAGTTTGCAATAGCTTCTGAGTTTCTGATCCAATTCTTACTGGCCAATCCATGGTGCTAAGACAGAGAACCCTATCAATTCCCAGATTCCAAGAGTGACATAGTTGTAGCTCCTATGTCTTTGAGTGTCTTTTTTTTTTTTGAAGTTTTTATTTAAATTCCAGTTAGTTAACATACAGTGTAATATTAGTTTCAGGTATTCAGTGTTGTGATTCAACACTTCACACAACAAATGCTCATCACAAGTGCCCTCCTGGGGTGCCTGGATGGCTCAATTGTTAGGCATCTGCCTTTGGCTTGGGTCACTATCTCAGGCCCTGGGATCTAGCCCTGCATTGGTCTCCCTGCTCCACAGGAATCCTGCTACTCCCTTTCCCACTCCCTCCTGCTTGTGTTCCCTCTCTCACTGTGTCTCCCTCTGTCAAATAAATAAATAAGTAATCTTTTTTTTCTTATAAAGTTAAACATAAGCATACTTCACTCACCCAAATTGTACCACTAGTTATTTACCAAAGATAAATGAAAATATATGTCTGCAAAACAACTGTATAAAAAAATTTATAGGGGCACCTGGGTGGCTCAGTCATTAAGCATCTGCCTTCGGCTCAGGTCATGATCTCAGGGTCCTGGGATCGAGCCCCACATCGGGCTCCCTGCTCTGCAGAGAGCCGCTTCTCCCTCTCCCACTCCCCCTGCTTGTGTTCCCTCTCTCACTGTGTCTCTCTCTGTCAAATAAATAAATAAAATCTTTTAAAAAATTTATAGCTGCTTTATATATATTAACAAAAAATTAAACTAATAAGTCATCCAAATGTCCATAGGAGAATAGATATATAAATTGTGGTATATTTACTTGTATATGATCCCATTTATAAGAAGTTCATAAAGAAGCAAAGATAATCAATTAATGATACAAATCAGAATGGTGGTTGCCTTTGGGGAGGTTGGAGATTGACTGAAAGAAGGACATGAGGAAACTTTCTAAAGTGATGAAATGTTCTGTAGCCTGACTGGGTTGCTGGCTGATACAAGCATATACATTTTTCAAAAGTCAGTGGATATTACACTTATGATTTATGCATTTTACTGTACATAGAATATACTTCAATTTAAATAAAATAATCATGTTACCATGTGGACTGTAGAGAAAGCACTGAGCAAGGAATCTTGACATAATTTATCAACTTGACTCTATAACTTAACTACCATTTTGATCTTAGGAAGATCATTAAATCTTTCTGCATTTCATGTTTTTCATTTTTTAAATTTTAAACCATTGTTTTTTAAGGATCCTTATATTTCTATTCTTCATGGGTGAAGAAACAATATTTACCTTCTTCACTACTGTATCATGAAAGGCTTATATGATGTTTGACATATAGTATTTGTGCAATTTTTTTAGTGAATTGAATTTGATGAAAATTTAATATCTGTTTAATTAGACTGTTAGCTTTTGGAATTCAATCTTCTCCTTTACATCTCTTATAGTGACTATTATAATACTTTTCAAATAATAAGCATGAAATACTTGTTTGATGTTGTTGTCTCTAATTCATAAGTTTTTGTTCTTGCAAATCTGTTTGAAAAATTGGGGGTTGACATAATTTATATCAAGTCATCTCTCATAAGCAGCTAAATTTGCAAGTGTGTGTGTGTGTGTGTGTGTGTGTGTGTGTATTTCTGACTCTGAGAGTAATGAACTTTCTCACATAATCACTCCTACTAATGGAAGTACAATATTGGCATTTTATAGTCCTTTATATGAGGTGATATATACTGCAATTGAGATTATTGAGATTTGCAGTGCTTTTGATCTATTCAGACAATGACAGTCCAATAAATGGTGTGACATTTAGAAACAAACAATGATTGTCAATAGATCTTGTCACTGAACACACTAATTAGGAAGAGGACCTCAAATCATGTTTATAGCTAGAAGAAGGTATTTTACCAATCTTTGGATGGAACTTTTCATTCTACAGGCTCAGAAGAAAGGTAATTTGATTTTCCCATTATCAGAGAGTGAATTATGAATAGAGATTGTTTCATGGTAACCACAAAAGAAAAACCTGTAGTAGATATACAAAAGACTAAGATAAAGGAATTAAAGTATGCCACAACAAAAGTCATCAAATTGCAAGGGAAGGCAGCAAGAGAAGAAGGAGGAAATAAGAAACTACAAAACAGTCAGAAAACAATGAACAAAAAAGTAGTAATAAGTCCTCACCTATCAATAATTATACATAAATGGATTAATGTTTCCATTTGAAAGACAGAGTGGCTGAATGGAAAAAAAAACAGATCCCAAACTATGTGGCTTAGAAGAGACTCACTGCAGCTTTAAGGATACATGTAAGCAGCAAGTGAAGGGAAGGAAAAAAGAATATTCCAAGAAAATAGTAAGCAAAAGAGAGTAGGGCTAGCTATGCTTATATAAAAAAATACACATTAAGATAAAAATGGTCACAAGTGACAAGGAAGGTAATTATCATCAAGGAAATATAACAATTATAAATAATTATTCACCCAGTACCAGAATACCTAAATATATAAAGCAAATACTCCTAGAACTAAAATGAGAAATAAGTAGTAATACAATACTAGTAGGGGACTTCAGTATGCCCCTCTCAAGAATGGAAAAATCATCTAGATAAAAAGTCAATAAGGAAACTGGATTTGAACAATACTATGGACAAAATGAACTTAACAGACACATATATAGAACATTACCTAGAAGAGATATCTGTACCATCTTGTTCACTGCAGCATTATTTACATTAGCCAAGGCATAAACACAGCCAAAGTGTCCTTCAACAGATGAATGAATAAAATGTCATACACACACACCCCCACACACACTGTGGAATATTACTCAACCTTAAAAAAGAAGGAAATCCTGACACTTGTGACAATATGAATGAATCTGGAGGCCACTAAGCTAAGTGAATTAATCAGACAGAGAAAACAAATAACTGTATGATATCACTTACGTGTAGAATCTGAAGAAGTTCAACTCATAAAAACTGAGAGTAGATTGGTAATTGCCAGGGGCCAGGAGTTGAGGGAAATTGGGAGATTTTGGTCAAAGGATACAAACTTCCAAATATAAAATGAATAAGTTCTAGGTAATCTAATGAACAGCATGGTGAGTATAATTAATAATACAGTATTGTATACTTGAAAGTGGCTAAGAATAGTTAACTATACTGGCATTAAACTCAAAAAAATTAATGGGATTATTGAGTTGGAGCTATTTTCTACCCAGTTACTTGGAAAGCAGTGGAATAACATCAGTACAAAAGTTTTGAGCCCTGAATTGTTTTAATTTAAATCCAAGCAGGGCCACCCTTCCTTTTGAATAATTCACTCAGAAATAATAATAATACAATAAATATATAATATAATAATATAATAATATAATATAATATAATATAATATAATATAATATAATATAATAT
>NC_058413.1:61451785-61496591 GCF_002201575.2 Neomonachus schauinslandi | reverse complement strand
ATAATATAATATAATATAATATAATATAATATAATATAATATAATATAATAATATTACTATTATAAGTCATTCAGTTCTCCCAACCCTCTACCATTATATGCAGGGAGCATATATGTTATCTCTGTACCTTCCTGATACTTTTACTGTGTACTTTAAGTTGCTCTAAAAATAGTTTATTAAAAAATAAGTTGTATTTTCTCTACCAACTCATCTTATGAAGTATTAAATCTGTAGATAACATCAAAACAAAAATACCTTTCATTTTACAAAGAACCTTTACACATTATTTTTATTCCTTAAACTTTTCTTGATCACTTCTATGAGAAATTTTGGTTCTGCAGAAAATAGCAAGTGCAAATTTAAAAAGTTGAAAATAAGAGATGAACAACTAGAGACAGATTAGAAATGCTTCGTGAAGAAAAGGCCTTTGAAGAATGACTGGTAGAATTTGCACATCTAGAAATAGAGAAAATATGAGCAAAAATCACAAGAAGAATAGGACTTGAGACAAACACAGTGGGTAAAAATAATCAGTTTTGATGATACAATACCAGGATATGTTGCCTGTTTGTGGCAAAAATTGGAGATTAATCTAAAATTGCATTAGTACTGTAGAGGACAGTGAATACCAAGGAAGATTTTGAGCAGAGCTGTGATACCTAGAAGTTCCTTAGGAAATTTAATGTAGCAAAGGAATAAGGGAAACCTGGACTGGAGAGAAATTAAAGAACAATGAAGATATTTTTCTTTTTTTTTTTTTATTACATTATGTTAACCACCATAAATTACATCATTAGTTTTTGATGTAGTGTTCCATGATTCATTGTTTTCGTATAACACCCAGTGCTCCATTCACTATGTGCCCTCTTTAATACCCATCACCAGGCTAACCCATCCCCCCAACCCCCTCCCCTCTAGAACCCTCAGTTTGTTTCTCAGAGTCCATAGTCTCTCATGGTTTGTCTCCCCCTCCGATTTCCCCCCTTCATTTTTCCCTTCCTGCTATCTTTTTTTTTAAATATATAATGTATTATTTGTTTCAGAGGTACAGGTCTGTGATTCATCAGTCTTACACAATTCACAGCACTCACCATAGCACATACACTCCCTAATGTCTATCACCCAACCACCCCATCCCTCCCACCCCCCCACCACTCCAGCAAACCTCAGTTTGTTTCCTGAGATTAAGAATTCCTCATAACAGTGAGGTCATATGATACATGTCTTTCTCTGATTGACTTATTTCACTCAGCATAATACCCTGCAGTTCCATCCACATCGTTGCAAATGGCAAGATTTAATTCCTTTTGATGGCTGCATAATATTCCATTGTATATACATGCCACACCTTCTTTATCCATTCATCTATTGATGGACATCTTGGCTCTTCCATAGTTTGGCTATTGTGGACATTGCTGCTATAAACATCGGGGTGCACATACCCTTTTGGATCCCTACATTTGTATTTTTGGGTTAAATATCCAGGAGCGCAATTGCTGGGTCGTATGGTAGCTCTATTTTCAACTTTTTGAGGAACCTCCATACTGTTTTCCAGAGTGGCTGCACCAGCTTGCATTCCCACCAACAATGTAGGAGGGTTCCCCTTTCTCCGCATCCCCACCAACATCTGTCGTTTCCTGATTTGTTAATTTTAGCCACGCTGACTGGTGTGAAGTGGTATCTCATTGAGGTTTTGATTTGGATTTCCCTGATACCAAGCGATGTTGAGCACTTTTTCATGTGTCTGTTGGCCATTGGGATGTCTTCTTTGGAAAAATGTCTGTTCATGTCTTCTGCCCATTTCTTGATTGGATCATTTGTTCTTTGGGTGTTGAGTTTGATAAGTTCTTTATAGATTTTGGATACTAGTCCTTTATCTGATATGTCATTTGCAAATATCTTCTCCCATTCTGTCAGTTGTCTTTTGGTTTTGTTGACTGTTTCTTTTACTGTGCAGATGAAGTCCCAGTAGTTCATTTTGCCCTTGCTTCCCTTGCCTTTGGCAATGTTTCTAGGAAGAAGTTGCTGCAGCTGAGGTTGAAGAGGTTGCTGCCTATGTTCTCCTTTAGGATTTTGATTGACTCCTGTCTCACATTTAGGTCTTTCAACCATTTTAATTCTATTCTTGTGTGTGGTGTAAGGAAATGGTCCAGTTTCAGAACAATGCAGATCTTATGTAAGACCTTTTTTATTTAGGCATGTGAAAAAAGCAAAACGCCTTATTTTATTAGGATAGCTGCCTTCTCATTGGAAGTAGAAAGTGATTGCTTCCTATCAAGCAGAAATATCAGAAATTGGGATGGAGACAGAGGACAATATTAAGGAAGGAAATTTTAGCCCTGTTGTGACAAGCCTTTTTCTGGTTGACTGCCTGAACACTTGGATACCTACTGTTCCTTTTCTCTTCCGGTCCTCTGCGTTCTTTCACTTGTGGGGATTGGTTGCCATTTCATCCTCAATACACAGTGTTTGCCTGGACCACACCTTGCTATGACCATAATCCTTAGCCAGAGTCAGCTTTATTTCATGACATTCAATCAGACCCCCCAGTGCCTATTCTGTTTGCAGTAATCAGGTCTAGTCCTGAGCATTCCTTTACTTCCCTAAATTGCTGTGAAAAAGCAGTCAATGTCAGACTGAAGTCTGAACTACAAAACAAAACAAAACAAAACAAAAACCAAAACCCTCTATTGTGCCAATACACCATAAGGGCTCAAGGAGTGGTTGGGGTGGGCCTACTAAGTAATAATAATGTGCACATTTCTTGCATTTCATATTATACTACACAGTTTGACAGGAAGCTATGTGTCATCCTCACAGATGCTTGTAAGCGGTACAGGTTGTATTCATCACCCACATTGCACATTGGAGAAAACTGATTAGTGGAGGTAAAAAAGCTTGGCTGTGTGAAATCCAAGCCTGGTTTGTTCTCTTTCCACTAAAGTTTCCTTCTGCTCATCACTGTACTCACCAAGGACATGTTTTAAGAAACAGGAATGCTTACTTAATTAGATAAATTACTGGTTAGCTACAGAATGGTAAAATAGATCACAGAGTTATAGTTTCATTTCTCCAAAATTATAATCTTATCATGTAATTCTGTGGCTGAACCTTCTTTAGTGAGTATGAATCACTCCCATTCTTTGCACAGTATCTAGGAAAGCCTGTGAACTGCTCTGTGGGCTTTCTCTTCATCTCACAACTTAGTACTTTCTTAAGGTGACACCATACTACTAAGACTACCTATAGTTCCCCGGGCCCACCATCTGACCTCCAGTCTTTGGGCTTTTGGGCTTGCTGCTCTCTTCTCCTGAAATACTTTCCCCAACCTGTCTAATGGAGGAACACCTATAGTCTTCAGCACCAAGATGAAACATGTCTTTCTGGGAGACTGTCTCAGGGATAATGTATATAATAGTTTTGGGCTGGATCTTTGGAGGCAACCAAATATGATTCCCATTACCTCCTAGCTGTTCAAATATGCATTTGCTATCATTGCTTTGCACCTTTGTTTAGTCATATAGAAAAATGGGATAAAAGTCCCTAATTTATAAGATATATTTAGGAGTACATGAGATAATGCCTAAAAGGGATTCAACACCAAAATAAAACATCTATTAAACAATTATTATTGTTTCTGGCTGATATTCCAAGAAAAGTTGATCATTTTTTTCTTTTAGTTCCTCATTTCTCAATGATCTGATCTCTTTTTTATCACATATTATTAGAATTACTTTACAATTCTCTCTCCATATTTAAATATGAGTTCTTTGAAAACTAGGACTATGTCTTTTTTATTTTTATATACCAAGCACCCAACACTAAATCTGGTGCATAGTAGAATCTCAATGAATATTTCTTGAATCCACAGACAGATAAAAAGAGCACAAAGCCTGAATTAATCAGATTTTATTTGAATCCTAGTTCTATCACTTACTAGTTTGGCAATTTTCTCAATCTCTCTAACACTCCTCACTTATAATAATGAACTTACTTAATGGTATTTTATACTTTCCAAGAAATTAGATTCCAAATATGCAAAGTGCTTTGTAAATTGTATTGCTCTGGACAAATAATAATTAGTATTTTTATATTTTAATTGATGATCTTTTTTATTTTTCATAATTTTCCTAGAGCTCTAGGATATTTGGTTGAATTTCATAAAACTTTTGCTATAATTTAAGAGTAAAATATACGAATGCAATTAAGAAAAGGAAAAAGTCCAGCAACTTTTCTTGGCCCAGATAGATTTTGCATGTCACAGAACCTGTCAGAGGTGTTGGTTAAATTCTGAAATCCACTAAGTGTAGAGGTAGTTGCTTCTCACAAAGGATTCTTTAACACACCTGACTAAAAAAATCTTGTTTCACAAGCTCCCTGTCAAATTTATTTCCAATTATTCTAGTTCTTCCAGGCAGCTATCCAAACTTTTGGAACTTATAAACCAAAGTACTGGCCTTGTCTTGGCCTTGATTTTGTGTATATTTGCTGTCTATTATTACCTATGTCCTGAGTCTTTCCATACTAGGTGAGTCAGAGTCCAGCAACTTTCTGTTTAGGGTCTAAGACCCATTTGTGAGATTCCATTTATCTGCTGATCGTTGGCTATTTCAGGGACTTGACCAATTCAAGATGTATGCTTGGGACACCTGAGTGGCTCAGTCGGTTAAGTGTCTGACTCTTGGTTTTGTCCCTGCTCAGCACAGAGTCTGTTTAAGATCCTCTCCCTCTCCCTCTGCCCTCCCCACCACTTGTGCTCTCTCTACCTAGAGAGAGAGAGAGAGGGAGAGAGAAAGGAAGAAAGGGAGAGAGAAAGAAAGAGAGGAAAAGAGGAAGAGAGGGGAAAGAAAGAAAGAAAGAAAGAAAGAAAGAAAGAAAGAAATAAAGAAAGAAGAAAGAAGAAAGAAAGAGAAAAAAGGAAGGAAGGAAGGAAGGAAGGAAGGAAAGTTAAAATATTTTGCAATTTTGGAGCAAAGATGGCTATCCTTTATTCAACAAAATTAAGATCCATTGAAGTTTCAAAAATAATTTATTTTGATGATGCAAGTGGGAGAAGAGCCTAGAAAAATGATAAGATAAAATTTATTTGAGATTTATTTTAAAGCTGGAATCAGTATTTACAAGACAAATTTGTTCTAGGTTTATGCATGATCATTAATATGCCCTTTGTTGCATTCAAAGGACAATTCAGAGAATACAAACTAAAGAAACTATTGGAAATTAACTATGTATACAAAATAAGAATATCAAAGAAATGGTAGGAAATAAAATTGAGGAAACTTCCCAAAAAAAGTAGAGCAAAGAGGTGAAAAAATAAGAGAGAAAAATAAAAGAATTTGCCTGAGAAGTTCAAATTCTGAATAACAAGAGTTCCAGAAGGTTAGATTAGAGAAAATATATGAAGAAATCAAATTAAATATCAAAAAGCTTTCCCAAGATTGAAAGAAAAAAGTTTATAAATTTCAATAGCCTGCTAAGTAAGCAAAACAATGAATGAAAGTGTTCTTTAGGATATATCCTATCTTGAAATTCATAAGCTGGGGACATATAGAAGTTCCTATAATGATATAAAGAATGAGAGAGAGGTCATATAAAATATCATATATCAAAATGAATTTGCATTTGTTAACCACAAACTAGAAACAAGAAGATGATGGAGGAATGCCTTCAAAATTCTGCATAAAATTTATTTCCATTGTAGAAACCCTACATAGTAGACAAAATAAATCAGAATAAAAGTAAAAGAAGGACACCTGGGTGGCTCAGTCAGTTAAGAGGCTGCCTTCGTCTCAGGTCATGATCCCAGGGTCCTGGGATTGAGTCCTGCATCAGGCTCCTTGCTCAGCAGGGAGCCTGCTTCTCCCTCTCCTGCCACTCCCCCTGTTTGTGCTCTCTCTGTCTCTCTCTCTGACAAATAATTTTTTTAAAAAAATGAATTTAAGTAAAAGAAAAATATTTTTAGATCAGTAAGACCTGAAAATACTGACCTTATATGTAGTTTTTTCTAAGGAAGCTAATGAAGGCTTTCTTACATACACACATCACACACACAAAAGGAGGGGGTAAGACCCAACTATATGTTATTTACAAGACACTGATTTTAGCCATAAGGACATATATAGACTGAAAGAAAAAGGATGGCAAAAAATATTCCATGCAAATGCAAATCACAAAAAGTACAGGAGTAGCCATACTTATATCAGACAAAATATACTTTAATAATAGTTACAAGACACAAAGAAGGATATTATATAATGATAGAATGTTCACCATGAATATATAATAATTATAAATAAATATACATCTAACAGCTGAGCATCTTAATATATGAAGCAAACATTGACAGAATTCAAGAAAGCAACAGACAGTAATGCAAAATACCACACTTTTAGTAAGGGATTAATCAATAAGACAGAAGATCAGTAAGAAAATAAAGGACTTGAACAATATTATCAAATAATTGGACCTAACAGATATAAACAGAACACTCCATCCAAGAGCCATAGAATACACATTGTTCTTAATGCACATGTAACATTATCCAGGATAAATCATATGCTAGGGCACAAAACAAGTTCTAATAAATTTAAGAAAATTGAAGTCATGCCAACTATTTTTTCCAACTACAATGAAATAAAACTAGAAATAAATAACAAAAGAAAATTGAAAAATTTACAAATATGTGGAAATTAAATAGCATACCCTTGAACAACTGATGGGTCAAAGAAGAAATCATTAGAGAAATTAGAAAATGTCTTAAGATAAATGAAAATGAAAACATGGGATACCAAAATTTATGGGCTGCAGCAAAAACAGTACCGAAAGAGAAGCTTTTGTAGTAAATGCCTACATTGAAAAAGAAGATCTCAAATCAACAACCTAATGTTACACTTCAAGGAACTAGAAAAATAAGAACAGAATAAACCCAAAGTTAGCAAAGGGAAAGAAATAATAATGAACAGAGCAGTAATAAAATAGAATAGAAAACAACAGAAAACTCAATGAAGTTAGGAGTTGTTTTTTTTTAAAGACTAACAAAATTAACAAACCATTATCTAGACTAAGAAAGAGAGAGAAACATTAACTAACAAAAATCAGAAATGAAAGAGGAGGCATTACAACTGATACCATAGAAATAAAATGATTGTAAGAGACTACTACAAACATTTATATGACAACAAATTGGATAACATAGAAGAAATGGGTAAGTTTTTAGAAATCACAATCACCAAGACTGAATCACGAAGAAAGAAAAAAATCTGAATAGACTTTTAAGTAGTAAGGAGACTGAATCAGAAATCAAAAACCTGAACAAAGAAAAGCCCAAGATCAAATGGCTCACTGGTGCATTCTATCAAATATTTAGAGACGGATTAACACCGGTCCTTCTCAATCTCTTCCAAAAACTTGAAGAGGGCAGATCACTTCCTTTTTTTTTTTATTAGACAGATCACTTCCTATTTCATTTTATGAGACTAGCATTACCCCAATACCAAGATCAGACAAAACAGTACAAGAAAAGAAATAAATAATACTCTAACCAGTTCTGTTCTACATAGTATGGAAAGGCCTTGCCAGGGTGGTTAAGCAAGAAAAACAAATAAAAGGCATCCACATTGAAAAATAATATGTAATACTATCTCTGTTTGCAGATGGCATGATCTTGTAAGTAGTAAATCCTAAGGACTTTACCACAAAATTGTTAGGATTAATAAATAAATTCAGCAAAGTTGCAGCACATGAACAAATGAACAGTTGTGCTTCTATACACTAGCCATGAACAATCAAAAAGGAAATTAAGAAAATAATCCTGTTTACCATAACACCTTAAAATAAAGTACTTAGGAATAAACTTAACCAATAAGGCAAAAGACTTGTACTTTGAAAACTACTTGACATTGCTGAAAAATTAAAGACACAAACAAATGTAAAAATATCTCATATTCATGGATTGTTAAAATGTCTATACTACCCAAAACAGTCTACATATATCTTGCAATTCCTAGCAAAATCTCAATGGCACTTTTCACAGAAATAGGGGAAAAAGTCCTCAAATATATAAAGAATCTCAAAGGGCATTGAAAAGCCAAAGCAATTTTGAGGAAAAAAAGTACAAAGCTGGGGGCATTTTTCTTCTTGACTTCAAGACACATTACAAAGCTACAGAATGAAAGCAGTATGGTATTGGCATAAAGACAAACATATAGAACAATGGAACAGAATAGAAAGCCCAAATATAAACCCTCATGTACATAGTCAAATGATCTGAAAAGGGTGCCAGGGCCATACAATGGGAAAAGAAGAGTATCTTCAACAAATGAGGTAGGAAAACTGGATATTCAAATGCAAAAGAATGAAATTGGACCCTTACCTTACTCCATATACAAAAATTAACCCTAAATGGATTAGAGAACTAAATATAAGGAAAATAACATGGAAAAATGCTTCATGATATTGGATTTGGCATCGATTTCTTGAATACAACACCAAAAGCATAGGCAACAAAAGAAAATAGACAAATGGTATTACTCAAATTAAAAACTTCACAGTAAAGGAAAAAATCACCAGGAAAAAAACAACATGTGGAATGGGAGAAAATACTTTTTAAACAGTGTATCTGATAAGGGGTTAATATCCAGAATACCTACAACTCAACAACAAATAATATGATTAAAAAATGGTCGAAGGACTCAAATAGACATTTCTCCAAAGAAGGTATAAAAATGGCCCAAAAGCATATGCAAAAATGGTCAACATTATTAATTATTAGGGAAATGCAAATCAAAATCACAACAGGATATTACCTTACACCCTTAGGATGGAATGGCTGCCATCAAAGAAACAGAAAATAAGTGTAGATGAGACTGTGGAGAAATTGGGACTCTTGTGCACTACCAGTGGAATTTTATTTTATTTTTTTATTTTATTTTTTTTTAAAGATTTTATTTATTTATTTGAGAGAGAGAGAATGAGAGAGAGCACATGAGAGGGGGGAGGGTCAGAGGGAGAAGCAGACTCCCCGCCGAGCAGGGAGCCCGATGTGGGACTCGATCCAGGGACTCCAGGATCATGACCTGAGCTGAAGGCAGTCGCTTAACCAACTGAGCCACCCAGGCGCCCCTACCAGTGGAATTTTAAAATGTTCCAACTGTTATGGAAAACAGTATGTTTTCATATGTTAAAACACTATATTTCCATATGTTAAAATGATCCCATATCTAGGGCTAGATTCAAAAGAATTGAAAATAGTATCTTGAAGAGATATTTGCATATTTATGTTCATTGCATCAGTCTTTACAGTAACTATGATTTGAAAACAAAATTATTGCCTGTCCATACATGAATTGATAAAGAACATGTGGTATATACATATAATGGTATATTATTTAGCCTTCAAAATAAGGAAATCCTGTCATTTGCTACAACATAGATGAAGCTTGAATACATTATGCTAAGTGAAATAAACCAGTTGCAAAAAGACAAATAGTACATGATTCCACTTGTATGAGGTTTCAGAAAAATCAAATTCTTAGAAGGGGAAAATATGGTGGTTGCCAGAGGATGGGGGAGGATAAAAGGAAAATTATTTAATGTGTATAGAATTTCACTTTGGCAGGATGAAAAATTTCTAGATATCTCTTGCACAACAGTGCGTATGCAGCTAACATTACTGTACTATTCAATTAAAAATTATTGACATGATACATTTTATATGTTTTCACATATATATATATTTTAAAAGATTTTATTTATTATTTGACAGAGAGAGAGAGAGCATAAGCAGGGAGAGGAGCAGTGGGAGAATCAGACTCCTCACTGAGCAGGGAGCCTGATGAGTGGCTCAATCCCAGGACCCTGGGATCATGACCTGAGCTGAAGGCAGAGGCTTAACTGACTGAGCCACCCAGGTGCCCCCAAAATATATATATTTTTAATAATCTTCACAACCTAAAAGTGTTTGAATACCAAACATTGAAATAAAGATTTGATTATTTTGTCTTAAATAAGGTGGGAGGAGTGGTATATATAAGCAAATAAAGAAAAGATATGATGCACAGAAGCAAGGAAACAAGTGACCACACACAGAGAATGTCCTGCATGATAGTAATTTATTATGAGACAAAGCTCAGTGCAAACTATGGCCAGTGCAGACAGCATCAGTGTGATCAAAAGACAGGCAAGCTGTATGACAGGCCTAGTGAACACTCAGTCCAGAGAGGAGAATAGCCATCTCTAAGAGGAAAGTGTCCAAGAAAAAATAGGAAATGCTAGATTACATAAGACTGACTTTGTGAAAAATTGTACTGAAAGGTTTTCAAACATAGAGGAAGAATGCAAACAAAATAAGCAAATAAATAAGAAGACAAGTATTTGCTTTGGGAAAAATAAAAAGTAAAAAGGAAATATAATCAAATACACTACAATGCTCAGTTTATGAATAATCTTCCATAAGAATACTTTGTAAACACCACCAGTATGATATAAACTAAATATTTAATAATGGTATTAGAACAATGGGAGAGGGGAAGCAGAAAGGATGGCAATTCTAAGGACATAAATTCACATGTACTTTAACAGGAATTCAAGAGGTAACTTTTAAAGTACACAAATCAAAATAAAGCAGTGTAAGTACATTATTTTAGAAGAGCTTGCCTTTGGGAGGGATTATCAGGGTAATAGGGAGACGAGGGTTAGAAAACAACTGGGTTTTGTTATAATCCTAATGTTCATATGATTTGTTAAATATAGTACCTATATTAGTCTTTTTAAATTAAAGCTAGTTTTAATGTAACTTGATCTGAAATTTATGTAACCATTTAGATAGGAACAAAATGGCTGATGGGTAGGAGACCTAAATTTCGTCTGATCCCAGGAATTCAGCTAGATAGGGATCAAACCATTCTGAACACCTACGAACTCAACAGGAGATAGAAGAAAAGAATAGCAGCAACTCTCTGAACAGAAAAGTGACCACTTTCTGGAAGGAAGGACGTCCGGAGAAGTGGATCCAAGGTGATATTCGGGAAGATAGACCATGGGGGGAGGGAGCCTCCATCAGCCGCTACCGGCAAGTGATAGAGCAGTGGAGCCCAAAATCGGAACTTTTAGAACTCTGCTCCGCTGAGGGACATCGCTCCAGTGGCTAAGCGGGGTGTGGAACCCTCGTGGGACAGTGTAGTCTCAGGACCCTCAGGGTCACAGAAAGACCGGGGGTACCTGAGTGTGGCAGAGCTCCCAGGTATTGGAGTGGGGATGCTGGCTGCAGAGAAGGGGCCAAGGAGTGAGCTCTCAGCTTGGGGTGCCATAAACTGTGATCTGTGGCACTGTCAGGCCACTGCTCCTTCAGCAGGGACCCAACAAGTGGCAGATCTGGGGAACTCCCCTTCCTTCCCCGGGAGCAGCAGCATGGGAACACACCACAGGAATCTGCTGGGTTTGGAGACTCCAAACTGTTTCATGTGCCAGAGATAGAAATACTTGGTCACAGGCTGGGTAAGCATGGAGTGCGGCCAGAGACCAGGAAGATGGGAGTGATTGACTGCTTTTCTCTGAGGGCTCACTGAGGAATGGGGCCCCGAGTTCTCGGCTCCTCCAGGCAGAGATGGGGAGGCCAACATTTTCACTCTCCTCCTCCAAAGCTGTACGGAAAGCTTGCAGGGAACAAAAGCTCCCGAGAGCAAACCCAAGCAGATCACTTAGCCACGCCCTGGCAAGGGTGGGGTAATTCCCCCTCCAGCAAAGACATTTGAGAATCATTGTGACAGGCCCCTCCCCCAGAAGACCAGCAAGAACAGCCAGGCAAGACCAAGTTTACCAATCAATGAGAACGGCAGAACGCCAGCACTAGGGGAATATAGCACATAGAATTCATGGCTTTTTTTCCTGATTCTTTAGTCTTTCAAAGTTAATTTTTTACATTTCTTTTTTTTTAATTTTTAATTTTCCCTTCTTCAACCAACATCTTATCAATCACTTTAAAAAAAATCTTCTTTATTTTTCATTTTTAGAGTCATATTCTATCCCTTCAGAGTAGTTAACCTTATTTTTGGTATATATATAAATATAAGTTGTTCTCTACTTAAAATTTTGGGATACAGTTTCTTCTAACAAACCAAAATATACCCTAAATCTATAATGTATGGCTTGGTTTTAGTCTCCTGCCTGATCACATTCTCCTTTTCTTTTTTTTTTTAATTTCTCTTCTTTCTGTTTTCAACCAGCTTTTTATCAATTCCTTTTATAGAATCTTTTATAATTGTCACCTTTATAGTCATATTTCATCTGTTCATCCTATTTACCCTTATTTTTATACATATATAAGTTTTTCTTTTTTTAAAATTTGGGATGCAGTTTCTTCTAACAGACCAAAATACACCCCACGTCTAGTGTGTGTGACTGATCTATGCACCAGCCTGATGATATTTGATCATATTTTGTTTTTTTTAAATCTTTTTCTTTTCCTTTTTTTTTTCTTTTTTCTTTCTTTCCCTTTCTTTTCCCCTGGTTTCAGGTCTCTTCTGATTTGTTTAGTGTATATTTCTCTGGGGTCATTGTTACTCTGTTAGCATTATGATCTCTCATTCATCTATTCTTCTCTGGACAAAATGTCAAGAGGGAAAAAATCACCTCAAAAAAAAGAACAAGATGCAGTACCGACCACCAGGGACATAATCAATAAGGACATTAGTACGATGTCGGAACTAGAATTCAGAATGATGATTTTAAAGATACTAGCTGGGCTTGAAAAAAGCATGGAAGATATTAGAGAATCCCTTTCTGGAGAAATAAAAGAACTAAAATCTAACCAAGTCAAAATCAAAAAGGCTATTAATGAAGTGCAATCAAAAATGGAGGCTTTAACTGCTAGGTTAAATGAGGCAGAAGAGAGAATTAGTGATATAGAAGACCAAATGATGGAAAGTAAAGATGCTGAGAAAAAGAGAGATAAAAAACTACTAGATCATGAGGGAAGAATTCGAGAGTTAAGTGATACCATAAGACAAAACAATATTAGAATAATTGGGATACCAGAAGAAGAAGAAAGAGAGAGAGGAGCAGAATGTATGTTGGAGCAAATTATAGCAGAGAACTTCCCTAATTTGGGGAAGGAAACAGGCATCAAAATCCAGGAGGCACAGAGAACCCCTCTCAAAATCAATAAAAAAGGTCAACTCCCCGACATCTAATAATAAAACTTGCAAGTCTCAGAGATAAAGAGAAAATCCTGAAAGCAGCTCAGGACAAGAGATCTGTAAACTACAGTGATAGAAACATTAGATTGGCAACAGACCTATCCACAGAGACCTGGCAGGCTAGAAAGGAGTGGCATGATGTATTCAGAGCACTAAATGAGAAAAATATGCAGCCAAGAATACTATATCCAGCTAGGCTGTCATTGAATATAGAAGGAGAGATAAAAAGCTTCCAGGACAAACAAAAACTAAAGGAATTTGCAAACACAAAACCAGCCCTACAGGAAATCTTGAAAGGGGTCCTCTAAGCAAAGAGAGCCTAAAAGTAACATAGACCAGAAAGGAACACAGACAATATACAGTAACAGTCACCTTACAGCAATACAAGAGCACTAAATTCATATCTTTCAGTAGTTACCCTGAATGTAAATGGGCTAAATGCCCCAATCAAAAGACAGAGGCTAACAGATTGGATAAAAAAAACAAGACCCATCAATATGCTGCCTGCAAGAGACTCATTTTAGACCAAAGGCACCCCCAGATTGAAAGGGAAGGGGTGGAAAACCATTTACCATGCTAATGGACATCAAAAGAAAGCTGGGTTGGCAATCTTTATATCACACAAATTAGATTTTAAACCAAAGACTATACATAATAAGAGATGAGAAAGGATACTATATCCTACTTAAAGGGTCTATCCAACAAGAAGACCTAACAATTGTAAATATCTGTGCCCCTAACATGGGAGCAGCCAATTATATAAGCCAATTAATAACAAAATCAAAGAAACACAACAACAATAATACAATAATAGTAGAGGACTTTAACACCCCTCTCACTGAAATGGACAAATCATCTAAGCAAAAGAGCAACAAGGAAATAAAGGCTTTAAATGACACACTGGACCAAATGGACTTCACAGATATATTCAGAACATTCCATCCCAAAGCAACAGAATACACATTCTTCTCTAGTTGCCCATGGAACATTCTCCAGAATCGATCACATCCTAGGTCACAGATCAGGTCTCAACTGGTTCCAAAAGATAGGGATCATTCCCTGCATATTTTCAGACCACAATGCTTTGAAACTAGAACTCAATCACAAGAGGAAAGTCAGAAAGAACTCAAATACATGGAGGCTAAAGAGCATCCTCCCAAAGAATGAATGGGTACACCAGGGAATTAAAGAATTAAAAATTCATGGAAACAAATGAAAACACAACTGTTCAAAATCCTTGGGTTGCAGCAAAGGTGGTCCTAAGAGGAAAGTATATAGCAATACAAGCCATTCTCAAGAAACAAGAAAGGTCTCAAGTACACAACCTAACCCTACACTAAAGGAGCTGGAGAAAGAACAGCAAATAAAGCCTAAATCCAGCAGGAGAAGAGAAATAATAAAGATCAGAGCAGAAATCAATGAAATAGAAACTAAAAGAACAGTAGAACAGATCAACGAAACTAGAAGCTGGTTCTTTGAAAGAATTAACAAGATTGATAAACCCCTGGCCAGACTTATCAAAAAAAAAAAAAAAGAGAAATGACCCAAATCAACAAAATCGTGAATGAAAGAGGAGAGATCACAACCAACATCAAAGAAATACAAATGATTATAAGAACATATTATGAGCAACTCTATGCCAGCAAATTAGACAATCTGAAAGAAATGGATGCATTCCTAGGGATGTATTAACTACCAAAACTGAACCAGGAAGAAATAGAAAACCTGAACAGACCTATAACCACTAAGGAAATTGAAGCAGTCATCAAATAATTTTCCAACAAACAAGAGCCCAGGGCCAGATGGCTTCCCAGGGGAATTCTACCAAACATTTCAAGAAGAATTAATACCTATTCTTCTGAAACTGTTCCAAAAAATAGAAATAGAAGGAAAACTTCCAAACTCTTTTTAGGAGGCCACTATTATGTTGATCCCAAATCCAGACAAAGACCCCATCAAAAAGGAGAATTACAGACCAGTATCCTTGATGAATATGTATGCAAAAATTCTCACCAAAATACTAGCCTATAGGATCCAACTGTACATTAAAAGAATTATTCACCATGACCAAGTGGGGTTTATCCCTGTGCTGCAAGGTTGGTTCAACATCTGCAAATCAATCAATGTGATACAATACATTAATCAAAGAAAGAATAAGAACCATATGATCCTCTCAATAGATGCAGAAAAAGCATTTGACAAAATACAGCATCCTTTCTTGATCAAAACTCTTCAGAGTATAGACATAGAGGGTACATACCTCAATATCATAAAAGCCATCTATGAAAAACTAACATGAATTTCATTCTCAATGGGGAAAAACTGAGAGCTTTCCCCCTAAGGTCAGGAACGCGGCAGGGATGTCCACTATCACCACTGCTATTCAACATAGTATTGGAAGTCCTAGCCACAGCAATCAGACAACAAAAAGATACAAAAGGCATCCAAATCAGTAAAGAAGTAGTCAAACTCTCACTCTTTGCAGATGATATGAAACTTTATGTGGAAAACCCAAAAGACACCACCCCAAAACTGCTAGAACTCATACAGGAATTCAGTAAAGTGGCAGGATAGAAAATCAATGCACAGAAATCAGTGACATTCCTATACACCAACAACAAGACAGAAGGAAGAGAAATTCAGGAGTCGATCCCATTTACAATTGCACCCAAAACCATAAGATACCTAGGAATAAATCTAACCAAAGAGACAAAGGATCTGTACTCAGAAAACTATAAAATACTCATGAAAGAAATTGAGGAAGACACAAAGAAATGGAAAAATGTTCCATGCTCATGGATTGGAAGAACAAATATTGTGAAGATGTCAATGCTACCTAGAGCAATCTACACATTCAATGCAATCTCCATCAAAATACCATCCACTTTTTTCAAAGAAATGGAACAAATAATCCTAAAATTTGTATGGAACCAGAAAAGACCCCGAATAGCCAGAGGACTGTTGAAAAAGAAAAGCAAAGCTGGCGGCATCACAGTTCCAGACTTCCAGCTCTATTACAAAGCTGTCATCATCAAGAAAGTATGGTACTGGCACAAAAACAGACCCATAGATCAATGGAACAGAATAGAGAGCCCAGAAATGGACCCTCAACTCTATGTTCAACTAATTTTGACAAAGTAGGAAAGAATGTCCAATGGAAAAAGACAGTCTCTTCACTAAATCGTGTTGGGAAAATTAGATAGCCACATGCAGAAGAATGAAACTGGACCATTTCCTTAAACCACACACAAAAATAGACTCAAAATGGTTGAAAGACCTAAATGTGAGACAAGAGTCCTTCAAAATCCAAAAGGAGAACACAGGTAGCAAGCTCCTTGACCTCAGCCACACAACTTCTTCCTAGAAACATCGCCAAAGTCAAGGGAAGCAAGGGCAAAAATGAACTATTGGGACTCCATCAAGATAAAAAGCTTTTACACAGCAAAAGAAACAGTCAACAAAACCAAAAGACAACCGACAGAAGGGGAGAATATATTTGCAAATGACATATCAGATAAAGGGCTAGTATCCAAAATCTATAAAGAACTCATCAAAGTCAACACCCAAAGAACAAAGAATCCAATCAAGAAATGGGCAGAAGACATGAACAGACATTTTTCCAAAGAAGACATCCAAATGGCCAACAGACACATGAAAAAGTGCTCAACATCGCTTGGCATCAGGGAAATCCAAATCAAAACCTCAATGAGATACCACCTCACACCAGTCAGAATGGCTAAAATTAACAAGTCAGGAAACAACAGATGTTGGCGGGGATGCGGAGAAAGGGGAACCCTCCTACACTCTTGGTGGCAATGCAAGCTGGTGCAACCACTCTGGAAAACAGTATGGAGGTTCCTCAAGAAGTTGAAAATAGAGCTGCCCTATGACCCTGCATTTGCACTACTGGGTATTTATCCCAAAGATACAAATGTAGGGATTCGAAGGGTTATGTGCATCACGATGTTTATGGCAGTAATGTCCATAATAGCCAAACTGTGGAAAGAGCCAAGATGTCCATTGATAGACGAATGTATAAAGAAGAGGTGGTATATATATACAATGGACTATTAGGCAGCTATCAAAAGGAATGAAAATCTTGCCATTTTCAATGATGTGGATGTAACTGGAGGTTATTATGCTGAGCAAAATAAGTCAATCAGAGAAAGACAAGTATCATATGACCTTAGTGACCTGAGGAATTCTTAATCTCAGTAAAGAAACTGAGGTTTGCTGGAGTGGTGGGGGGTGGGGGAATGGGGTGGCTGGGTGATAGACATTGGGGAGGGTATGTGCTGTGGTGAGTACTGTGAACTGTGTAAGACTGTTGAATCACAGACCTGTACCTCTGAAACAAATAATATATGTTTAAAAGAAAAGAAGATAGTAGGAAGGGAAAAATGAAGGGTGGAATTCAGAGGGGGAGATGAACCATGAGAGACTATGGACTCTGAGAAACAAAATGAGGATTCTAGAGGGAAGGGTGTGGGGGATGTGTTAGCTTGGTGATGCGTATTAAAGAGGGCATGTACTGAATGGAGCACTGAGCATTATATGCAAACAATGAATCATGGAACACTACATCAAAAACTAATGATGTCATGTATGGTGATTAACATAACATAATAAAATTTAAAAAAAAATAAAAAAGTGAAATTCATGTAACCCTTTAAAGCATAAATTATTTTTTAAAATTATAAAATTTATATATAACAGAATTTGCTACAGTTATATTTGTAGTAATGAATCCAATAAATTCAAATTTTCTCATCAAAATTTGAAAAATATTGAGGTTTGAAATCTTTAATATTCTCTAATTTACTTTCATTTTCATATTTATATAATATAAATTTATTAGTTAAAAAAATCAAGCTCCATGTAAGTGCTATCAAACTCTGCAGTTTCTTTCAAATGTGTTATACAAATATTATCTTTTTTTTCTATATGCTATGATGTGAACATATTTGGGAAACACAGTTCTAAGCCATCCTTCCTTCCAATTCTTATGATCATAAAATGAAAAAAAAAAAGGAGTTAAAGTATTTGCCACATTTAATAAATGGTATTTTCCTGTTCTTTCCTCTCCTTCTGAAAGGTTGCTGAGACTTGAAGGATATAAAACCTGAGATGTTGAATAATTTTTCCAGGCTAGTGTCCAAAGCCTCTTTAATCAATTCTGTATCTAAAAATTATAGCATTGCTTTCGGTCTTAATGACTTTATAGTTTTTTATGGTCAGAGTTGATCTCTTATTTATCCTTATCCAACCTAGCATTGTGTCTGAAACAGAGTAAATAATAAATGTTTCAGCTAAAGAAATCATTTTAGCCACACTATAGGGTACATAAGCTTTTGTGACCTGGCCTGGAAATTTAATTATTTCTTCAATCATCAACTTCTTTCTGTATGACTGGCATATATTTTCACAGTTCTCTTTACTTCACTATTAATAGAAGCAGATGAAACTTATATCTATATTCAAGAGCTTGAGTTAACAGTCAAGTTATTTAACAGCCAGTACATTGTGGACATAATCCAATTTGAATGGCTGCTCGGTTGATGAATATTAAATGATTAAAATATTTAAAAGATTAAAATAGTACAAGAAGTGGACATAGCCTAGACCAAGGCATATTATAGGCACTCAATCAATGCTAATTTTATTTCTCTTTCTTGGAGAAAATTATGTTTTAATCTTTAAGCTATCACCTTAAGATTACAGATAAAAATTATTCATAAGTCTGAGTATTCTTGCATAAGAATGTGAATTTCCTGTTCAAAAATGAATTCTTCCAAAAGGCTTAGTCTCTCTGAACAAGTCACAGTTTTCTGAGCTACTGAATCAGCAAAAAGAAAGAGCACATTCAGTAGCATTAATGCAGTGTGTGATGTGTCTTATCACTGTTGAGCGAAGAGGCAGGAAATTACAGACCCAGATAAAATGATGGGGTGTTGGGAATTTTATCAAATTCTCTTATTCACTTTAGCGATGGCTGTAATCTTAGTTCAGTGTCACTGTGCTCATCAGTTGTACATTCTTAACTGAATGCTGAATCTGTACTTCTATCATTCTATAATTACAGAGGAAGATAAATGACTCAAGCACTTTCCGTTGGTTCTATACCTGGTTCCAGTTCAACTATCTCAACACCTCTCCCAATTCTCCTTCATTAAAGTTCCACTCCAGTCTCATATCAAATCAATCCCCAACACAACCACTTTCTTCTTCACCTTCACTCTGGATTGTCCCACCACTATTACTCCATTATCAACACATTATTGCATTTGTCCTATACCATTCAGCTTTTACCATCACCATATTGTGCCATAAAATAAGTACATGGGTAATGTAATGCAGGCCTGAGCTAATAGGAAGCCCGCTCCCAGACTATATTTATGAAAAGCAATAATGAAATGTTGACATCCTACCCAGATATATTCCCCCCTATCATCCACTAAATGACATCCACTTTTGGTTCTATGCCTTTTTTTTTTTAAGATTTTATTTATTTATTTGAGGGAGAGAAAAAGAGCATAAGTGGGGGGCGGTGGGGCAGAGGGGAGAAATACACTCCCTGCTGAGCAGGGAACCTGATGTGGGGCTGAATCCCAGGACCCTGAGATTATGAGTTGAGCGGAAGGCAGGCACTTAACTGACTGAGCTCCCCAGGCACCCCTCTATGCCACCTTTCTTATGTTAAGATACCTTGTATCTTAACTTTGTCAAGGTCCCTGATTTAATTTCTGAACCTTTCCTGCTTCCAAACTTGATTTTAATTTTACCATTTCCTTCCCTGATGACAGCCTTTGGTAATTTAGGATAATCTTTGTCATCATTGTTGTCATTATCTTCATTATCTATTGTTTGTGTAACAATTTTAGTTTTCAAAGTGATTTCATCTAAGTCACTTTTTCTGGCCCCTGGTTGTGCATTCATACACGGACCTTCCTCTCCCTACCCAGTTCATTAAATTCTGTACTTTCTTCAATTTGGATACCTTTTCCATGAAACCATCTGTTTCAGGAAAGGTTCCAATAAGAAACAGATGGTCCATTTGAAATTGGATTAAGAAGAGTTTATTTAAAAAGGGGTTATATACAGAAGTTGAATGTTGAAGAACTGCAAAGGTCCTGTAGGACAAAAGATTTATCAACTCCAGGACTAAAGGGATAAGTGGAACATGTTGGTACCAATATCCAGCAAGAGTCATGTAGAATCACGTGTTTAGATAAATGCAGCTTGAAGGCAGAAAAACTTGGAGTAGACAACAATATGAGAAGAGAGGAGAGTGGGTCTTGAGAGCCAAATACAAGATGTTTGGTACTCTATTCTTATTTCAATGAGGAATGTCTATACATTCTTTTCTCTTTCTCTTAGATAATGTGACTATTGATTTAACCATCATTGACAATTCAGACCTGTTTGTGATAATGAGATGAAATTCAGTTACACTTCCTGGGTTTCGTATCTTCCCTTACATTCCTGATAACCATGTAAAGAGTGTCAAAATATATCCTCCATGTCACTTTCTCCATAAAGACTTCTTTCTCAATAGCTTTCACCTCATTTGATCATTTCTTGAGACCAACTTGCAGTCTCACCATTCTTTCATGTTACATTCATATTGTCATAATTATAATAACTTTTGTGTTATTATTTCTCCTCTGACTGTAACATCTTCAGCAAGTCATTAAAAAGAATATTTTGAAATCAAAAAGATATGAATTAGAACCCAGTCTCTTGGGACGCCTGGGTGGCTCAGTCGTTTTGTGTCTGCCTTCGGCTCAGGTCATGATCCCAGGGTCCTGGGATCGAGGCCCACATCGGGCTCCTTGCTCGGCGGGAAGCCTGCTTTTCCCTCTCTCACTCCCCCTGCTTGTGTTCCCTCTCTCGCTGTGTCTCTCTCTGTCCTATAAATAAATAAATAAAATCTTAAAAAAAAAAAAAAGAACCCAGTCTCTTCCATTCATTATCTACCCGATCTTGAAAAAATTATTTCACTGATCTTTATTCTTCTCTACTGTTAAATTTAGGTTTCTCTGAGGATTAAATGAAAAAAATATATAATATGGTTAAAACATTCCCTGATATGGAGTTAAAGTTATGTTGAAACTTACTTTCATACTATCCCTCAACTCTGTCCTATTTATTTCTCATTTTATCAGAATCATTCCACACAACAATGTTATTTTCATTTTCTCATGCATAGCCAAAAAAAAGGCAAAAATGAAAAAAAAAAGTAGGTGACCACAGAGGAAATTGGAGATGGATTAAAAATTGTTTTCTGTTTCATTTATTAATATTATTCATCACTGGAATGCAGATTGTATCAAATTGTCGAATTTATTTTGCAGCTATTTCTTCATGTTATAACATAAGTGCTTTCCTAGTTTTTTTTAGTGAATTCCATAGCCCTGAAACTAAACACTTCTAGAATGAAAATGTAGATATTTTTTAAATATCAGCAAAAATAACAAGTGTCACTTTCAAATGCCAAAATATGTGATCCTTCCTAATAAAAAATAGCAATCTCTGATATTGTGTAGAATTCTTTACAAATTATATCACATTTCTAGGTCTATGCATTATTTGATATCCCCAACGGTACTGGAAGTTTGGTGATATTATCCATATTTTTCAGAAAATAAAACTAAGTTTGAGAGAATTTTAACAACTTGCTTAATTAGTAAATGAAAGGCAGACTCGAAAACCTGGTATTTTGACAGTCATTTCCACTACAACTTGCTACTAAAACATATCCAGAGATATTTGCAAAAATTAAAATCTTATTTTCCTGTTTGTTCCATGAAAGTAATTAAATGGATTATATTTTTAAATTGCCTTTCCTTGAAGGATATGAGCAGATAAGTCTTGCTATTCTAAAGTATTAGAGACTTTGAAGGGAGATCAACTTGTGTACAAGCTTAAGTAACTATAAATATTTCATAAGGAAAAATAGTACAGTATTTATAAGCAATTCCTTTAGAAACATTTAGAACTATATTTAAATGCTAGTTTATAATCACTGGCTTTGTGACCTAGCAGAGATAATAACTTTTCTGAATATCAATTTCTTTACTAATAAATGTAGATGATAATTACTTAAAGGGGTTGCTTGGGAGATCAGATAAAATTTTACATGTAAACCATCTAATCTACTAAATCTACTATCTGGCATATAAGTGCTCAGTATAATGTAACTGTTATTAAGTATATCATTGTTCTAAACCAGATGAATGTACATGTATTTATGTATATCCATACTTTTTTTCTGGGCTGAAGTCCTTTATTCTCTCATAAACTGCATTGCAATACATTAATCCCATTTGCCTTATTAAATACAGGTTTAAAAACATTTTTTGGATGGAAATGTTTTTATTATTTTTTTTCTGTTTTTCAGATAAATTTGACATATTATAATTTATAAATTTAAGATGCACAATATGTTACTTTGATGCATAAATGTTTAATATGATTATGCATTTAATATGATTGCCATTGAAGCAATATTTATTACATCATTATATTACAGTATTATTGACTATATTCATAATACTGTGTATTAGATCTCTGTGGTTTTTTACTACTCATTTCAAGTTTGTACTCTTAAACATTATCAGTATTATCCCCATCCCTGGTAACCACCATTTTACTCTGTTTTTTTACAGATTTGACTTTTTTTAGATTCTACATGTAAGTGATATCATAGTACTTCTCTGTATGACTTATCTTGCTTAGCATTATGTGCACAAGGTCTGTCCATGTTGTCACAAATGGCAGGCTATCTTCCTTTCTTGTGGCTGAGTAACATTCCATTGTGTATATATACCACATCTTTCTTATCCATTTATCTGTTGAGGGGCATTTGGGTTGCTTCTTGGCTACTGTGACTAATGCTGTGACAAACATTGGTGTGTATATATCTTGTTGATATCCTGTTTTCATTTCCTTTGCATATATACTAGAAGTAGAATTGCTGGGCTGTGTGGTAGATCTATTTGTAATTTTTAAAGAACCCTCCGTATTGTTTTCCACAGTGGTTGAACCAATTTACATTTCCATCAACAGTGCAGAAGGGTTCTCTTTTTACCACATCCTCCCCAGTACCTGTTGTCTCTTGTCTTCTTGGTAGTAGCCATTCTAACAGGTATGAGGTGATATTCCATTGTTGTTTTGACTTGCATTTCTCTAATGATTAGTGATGTTAAGCATCTTTTCATGTGCCTGTTGGCTATTTTGATGGCCTCTTTGGAAAATATCTATTTAATTCATCTGCACGTTTTTTAGTTGTATTGTTTTTTGTTATGAAGCTTTGTTAGTTCTTTATGTATTTTGGATATTAACCTCTTCTCCAACATACGGATTACAAATATTTTCTCCCATTCTGTATGTAGCTATTTCATTTTGTTTATTGTTTCTTTTGCTGTGCAGAAGCCTTTAAGTTTGATATAGTCTTTTTTGTTAATTTTTTATTGATTTTTGCTTTTCTTGTTTGTACTTTTGATATCATGTCCAAAAATATCATTGCTAAGACCAATATCAACAAGTTTCTTTCTGTTTTCTTCTAGGAATTTTATGGCCAAGGTCTTATGCTTAAATCTTTGATCCATTTTAAGTTAATTTGTGTGAGTGGTATGAGATTTAAGTCCACCCTCATTATTCTGCATTTTTTTCCCCAGTTTTTCCAGCACATTTGTTGAAGAGACTATCTCTACCCCATTGGGTGTTCTCCACTCCCTTGATGAATATTATTTGACTGTAAATGTTAGGATTTAATTATGGGCTCTCTCTTTTGTTTCATTGGTTTATGTCTATTTTTTTCCTTCCCCATACCGTGCTGCTTTCATAACTGTGGCCTTGTAGTATAGTTTGAAATCAGGAAGTGTTATACCTCCAATTTTGTTCTTTTTTTCTTAGGATGTTGTTGGCTATTCTTGTGTGTGTGTGTGGTTCTACACATTTTTGGATTGTTTCTTCTATATCTGTGAAGAATACCTTTCATATTTTGATGAGGACTGCATTGAATTTGTAGATGGCCTTGGATAGTATGGCCATTTTAACAATACATATTCTTTCAGTCCATGAACATAGGATATCTTTCCATTTGTTCGTGTCTTTGATTTCTTTTAGCAAAGTCTTGTAATTTTCATTGTATAGATCTTTCATTTCCTGGTTATATTTATTCCTAAGTATTTTATTATTTTCGATACTGCTGAGAATGGGATCATTTTCTTCATTTCTTTTTCTAACGCTTTATCATTAGGGTAAACAAATGTCACTGCTTTCTGTAAGTTGATTTTGTAACCTGCCACCTTACTGAAATAACTGATTCATTCCAATAGTTTTTTTTTTTAATTGGCGTTTTGGGATTTTCTATATATAACATCATATCATCAGCAAAGAGTGACAGTTTCACTTCTTCCTTACTGATTTGGATACCTTTATTTTTTTTTTCTTGTCTAATTGCTCTAGCTAGGACTTCTAGTACTATATTGAATAGGAGTGATGAGAGTGGGCAGCCTTGTCTTGTACCTGATCTCAGAGAAACCCTTTCAATTTTTCACCATTGATCATAGTGTTAGCAGTGGGTTTCTTGTGGCCTTTATTATTTTGAGGTACATTCTTTCTATAGCCAATCTGTTGTGGATTTTTATCATGAAAGGGTGTTGCATTTTTTTCATATATTTTTTCTGCAACTATTGAGATGATCATTTTTATCTTTTATCTTATTGATATGATGAATTTTATTTATTGATTTGCATATGTTGAACCATCCTCGAATCCCATTTGGTCATGGTATAATCCTTTTAATGCCCTCTTGAATTAGGTTTGCTAATTCATTGAGAATTTTTGCATCTATATTTATCAAGGATATTGGTCTCTAGTTTTCTTTTCTTGTGATATCTTTATCTTATTTTGGAATCAAGGTAATGCTGGCTTCATAAACTGAGTTTGAAAGTGTTCATTTTTCGTTGATGTTTTGGAAGAGTTTGGGAAAGATTGGTATTGATTCTTTAAATGTTTGCTAGAATTCATCAGTGACACTGTCCAGGCCTGGAGTTTTTCTGTGTTGGGAGTTTTTGTTTGCTTGTTTGTTTGTTTTTGTTTGTTTGTTTGTTTGTTTTTATTACTGCCTCAATCTTTGAGTCATTATTGGTCCATTCAGATTTTCTATTTCTTCCTGATCCAGTTTGGTAGGTTGTACAATTCTAGAAATGTATCCATATCTTCTAGGTTATGTAATTTTTTGGCATATAATTGTTCATAGTAGACTCATAATTCTCTGTATTTCTGTAGTATCAGCTGTAATGTCTCCTCTTTCATTTCTAATTTTATTTGAGTCTTCCCTCTTTCCTAGTCTAGCTAAGGTATGTCAATTCTTCTTATTTTTTGAAGAATCAGCTTTTAGTTTTGTTGATCCTTTGTGTTGTTTTGCTTGTCTCTATTTTGTTTATTTCCACTTTGTTATTATTTCCTTCCTTCTGCTGATTTTAGGCATAATTTGTTCCTTTTTTTTTTAAGTTCTTTGAGGTGTAAAGTTAGGTTCCTCATTTGTTATCTTTCTAATTTCTTAATATATGTGTTTATTGCTGTAAACTTCCTCTCAAAACTGCTTTTGCTATATCCCACAAAATTTAATCTGTTGTATTTTCATTTTTATTTTTGTTTATGATATTTTTTATTTCCCTTTTGATTTCTTGATTCATTGGTTGTTTAGAAATTATTGTTTAGTTTCCACATATTTGAAGATCTACTCAATTTCCTCTTGTTGATTTCTAATTGCATGCTATTATAGTCAGAGATGATAGTTGGAATGATTTCAGTTTTCTTAAACCCACTAAGATTAGCTTTGTGGCCTATCATATAATCTATTCTGGAGAATGTTCTATGTGCACTTAAGAAGAATGTGTATTCTGCTCCTGTTGGATATAATGTAGATATGTCTGTTATGTCCATTTGTTCTAAAGTGTGCTTCACTTCCAATATTTTCTTGTTTTCTGTCTGGATGATCTATCTAATGCTGATGGTGGGATATTGAAGCCCCTGCTATTATTATATTTTTGCTTATTTCTCCCTAAGTTTTGTTAGTATTTGTTTAAATATTTTGGTGTTTGAATGTTGGGAGCATATATATTTATGATTGTTGTATCTTTTTGGTATATTAACCGCTTTGTTGTTATATAATGACCTTCTTTGTCTGTTGTTATCATTTTTGGCTTGACATCTAATTTGTCTTATAAAAAGACACTTGCGGGTGCCTGGGTGGCTCAGTCGTTAAGCGTCTGCCTTCGGCTCAGGTCATGATCCCAGGGTCCTGGGATCGAGTCCCACAACGGGCTCCCTGCTCTGCGGGAAGCCTGCTTCTCCCTCTCCCACTCCCCCTGCTTGTGTTCCTGCTCTCACTATGTTTCTCTCTGTCAAAAAAATAAATAAAATCTTACAAAAAAATAAAATAAAAATAAATAAATAAATAAAAAGACACTTGCTTTCTTTTGGTTATCATTTACTTGGAGTATCACCTTAGTATCACCTTCAATTCCTTCACTGAGAGTCTATGTTTGTCTTTATAGCTGAAGCAAGTCAGCTGAAGGCTGCATATAATTTGGTCTCTCTTTTTTTTAATCCAATCAGCCACTATCTGCCTTTTGATCAGTGACATCAATCTTTTACAGTTAGGGTGATTATTGATATATGAGGACTTACTACTGACATTTTATCTTTTGTTTTCTGGTTTTCGTTTTTGTTTTTGTTTTTTTATATCTCCATTATTTCTTTTTTCCTTGTATCTATCCACCTTGTTAACCTGATTGTTTTCCATGATTTGTGAAAGGAAATATCTCCCATTCCAGCTCCCTTAGCCATACTTTTATCTAAGGAGTAGAAAAAAAATCATAGTCAATAAGGTTCAAGAGTTCAAGGGGCGCCTGGGTGGCTCAGTTGGTTAAGCGACTGCCTTCGGCTCAGGTCATGATCCCGGAGTCCCGGGATCGAGTCCCGCATCGGGCTCCTTGCTCAGCGAGGAGTCTGCTTCTCCCTCTGACCCTCCCCCCTCTCATGTGCTGTTTCTCTCTCATTCTCTCTGTCTCAAATAAATAAATAAAATCTTTAAAAAAAAAAAGAGTTCAAGAGAAAAGATTGGGAACACTGCAACCAGGAAAGCGGGTGGTGAGGCAGGAGGGAAGAAAGCTTTAGCACAGAGAAGCTCTTGTGAAAGTTATGTCCCCAAGACAAAGATCTACTAAAAGACTAAGGTTTAATCAAAGCATTATGTAGAATGCTTGTTCCCCTCCCCCAACAAAGTACTGTACCACTACAGCAACAGGACTTCAGTATAATAACTGTGGATATAGCTGAGAAAGTTTTATGACCACAGACTATCTCTGAGAAGAAATATTTAGGGAAGCCCAGTATTAAGAGAGGAGACAAAAAAACAAGGACATTAGAGGAATTTGATAACTCTTTTATCCACAGAAATATTCTCATGCCTCATTCCTAGGCAGATTAAAATAATTTCTCACACTGGAGACCTATTGACCTCAGATCTTATTATATCTTTATTTTAACTAAAATTTAAAAGGCATGAAAGTAGGCAAGAAAAGACAAATACAGTCTTCAGGGAAACTAGAAAAAGAAGATCAATTGAAGTCTAAAGCAAACAAAGGAAAATAAAAATTATAGCAGAAATTAATACAATTGATTACAAAACAAAATAAAAAACAGTGGAGAAAATCAAAAGCAAAACTGATTCTTAAACAGATCAATAAAATTGATAAAATCCTAGTCAGGTTAACCAATAAGTAAAGATAGAAGATATAAAATACCAACGTAACAAATGAAGGAGAGGACATTTCTACTAACCCCAAGGATGGTCACAGGATAATAAATGAGCAACTCTATGGTATCAAACTTCATTTTTGAATAAAAAGTATCAAACCCTTGAAAGGCAAATTACTAAAAGTTATGTGAGGAAATATAGATAAGCTGAATAACCCTAAATCTATTAAAGAAAATGAATAAAAACTTGATACTTTATAAAAAAGAAGACTATAGTTTCAGACGGTTTCATCAGTGAATTCTACCAAATATTTAAATAATAAATGATGGAAAATTTCTACAATATCTTGAATAAAATAGAAGCAGAAGGATAAGTTAACAACTCATGTGAGCTGAGTAGTTCTTTAATAGCAAAACCAGATAAAGAGATTACAATAATTATACAGACCAATATCTTTTGTGAACAGAGAGGAAGTACTCCTTGACAAAATATTAAAAAATTAAATAAAGGAATATATAAAAAGATTATGTGTCATGATGAAATGGTGTTCATTCCATGAATGTAAGACTAGACATTAAGTTCATCAGTATAATTTATCCTAGTAACATATTAAATAAGAAAAACCACATGACTATATCAATAGATCTTTAAAAAAAAAAAGCATTTAAGGAAGCTAAAGACCCATTCATAATAAAAAGTCCAAAAAATAGAACAAGAAGGGAACTTTCATAACCAAATGAAGGGTATATCTAGAAAGCATAACTCTAACATCATACATAAGGGTGGGAAACTACTTTCCAGTACAACTGGTTAAAAAAGAAGAAAAGGAGGGGGTGGAGCAAGATGGCAGAGGAGTAGGAGACCTGGATTTCATCTGGTCTCAGGAATTCAGCTGGATAGGGATCAAACCATTCTGAACACCTACAAACTCAACAGGAGATCGAAGAAAAGAATAGCAACAACTCTCTGAACAGAAAAGTGACCACTTTCTGGAAGGTAGGACGTGCAGAGAAGTGAATCCGAGGCGATATTCAGGGGAGGGGGCCTCCATCGGCCAGTTCTGGCAAGTGATAGAGCCACGGAGCACAAAACTGAACTTTTAGAAGCTGCTATGCTGAGGGAAGTCACTCAGTGGCTAAGTGGGGGGTGGAACCCTCATGGGACAGTGTGGTCTCAGGACCCTCGGGGTCACAGAAAGACCGGGGGTGCCTGAGTATGGCAGAGCTCCCAGGTATCAGAGTGCGGAAGCCAGATGCAGAGACGGAGCCAAGGCGCAGGCTCTCAGCTCAGCGTTGCCATAAACCACGATCTGCAGCACAGTTGGGCCACTGCTCCTCCAGCAGGGACCCAACAAGTGGCAGATCCGGGGAGACTCCCCTTCCTCCCCCAGGAGGAGCAGCAGGGGAGCACACTGCAGGGATCTCCTGGATTTGGAGACTCCACCTGGGGTCGGGTGCCAGAGATAGAAAAGCTCCGTCACAGGCTGGGTGAGCACAGAGTGCGGCCGGAGTCCAGGGAGATGGGAGTGATTGACTGCTTTTCTCTGGGGGCTCACTGAGGAGTGGGGCCCCAAGTTCTCTGCTCCTCTGGGGTGGAGATTGGGAGGCTGCCATTTTCACTCTCATCCTCCAAAGCTGTACGGAAAGCTTGCAGGGAACAAAAGCTCCAGAGAGCAAACCCGAGCAGATTGCTTAGCCCAGACCTACAAGGGTGGGGCAATTCTGCCCCAGCAAAGACATTTGGGAACCATGGCAACAGGCTCCTCCCCCAGAAGATCAGCAAGAACAGCCAGCCAAGACCAAGTTTACCGATCAATGAGAATGGCAGAACTCCAGAGCTAGGGGAGTACTGCAAATAGAATTCATGGCTTTTTTACCATGATTCACTAGTCTTTCAAAGTTAATTTTTTTTAACTGTCTTTTTTTTTTTTTAATTTTTTCTTTTTCCCTTTTTCAAACAAAAAGTTATCAATCCCTTTTTTAAAAAAAACATTTTTATTTTTCATTTTTTAGAGTCATATTCTATCCCTTCATAGTAGTTACCCTTATTTTTAGCATATATATATAAGTTGTTCTCTCTTTAAAATTTTGGGATATAGTTTCTTCTAACAGATCAAAATATACCCTAAATATCTAGTCTATGGCTTTGTTCTAGTCTCCTGCCTGATCACATTCTCTCCCATTTTTTTTTCTTTTTTTCTTTTTAAATCCTCTTCTTTCTTTTTTCAACCAACTTCTTATCTTATCAATTCCTTTTATAAAATCTTTTATAATTTTCATCTTTACAGTCATATTCCATCCCTTCATCATATTTACCCTTATTTTTGTACATGTATAAGTTTTTCTTTATTTAAAATTTTGGGAGACACTTTCTTCTAACAGACCAAAATACACCCAAAATCTAGTGTGTGGCATTGAACTATGCACCGGCCTGATCATATCTGATCATAATCTGTTTTTTTTTTGTTTGTTGTTTGTTTTTATCTTTTTCTTTTTTCTTTCTTTCCCTTTCTTTTCCCCTGGTTTCGGGTCTTTTCTGATTTGTTTAGAGTATATTTTTCTGGGGACGTTGTTACCCTGTTAGCATTTTGTTCTCTCATTCATCTATTCTCCTCTGGACAAAATGACAAGATGGAAAAAATCACCTCAACAAAAAGAACAAGAGGCAGTACCCACTGCCAGGGACCTAATCAATATGGACATTAGTACGATGTCAGACCCAGATGATTTTAAAGATACTAGCTGGGCTTGAAAAAAGCATGGAACTTATCAGAGAAACGCTTTCTGGAGAAATAAAAGAACTAAAATCTAACCAAGTAAAAATCGAAAAGGCTATTAATGAGGTGCAATAAAAATGGGAGCACTAACTGCTAGGATAAATGAGGCAGAAGAGAGAATTAATGATATAGAAGACCAAATGATGGAAAGTAAAGATGATGGGAAAAAGAGAGATAAACAACCACTGGATCATGAGGGCAGAATTCAAGAGATAAGCGATACCATAAGACATAACAACATTAGAATAATTGGGATCCCAGAAGAAGAAGAAAGAGAGAGAGAGGGGTAGAAGTTATATTGGAGCAAATTATAGCAGAGAACTTCCCTAATTTGGGGAAGGAAACAGGCATGAAAATCCAGGAAGCACAGAGAACCCCTCTCAAAATCAATAGAAATAGGTCAACACCTCGACATCTAATAGTAAAACTTACGAGTCTCAGAGTCACAGAGAAAATCCTGAAAGCAGCTCGGGACAAAGGTCTGTAACATACAATGGTAGAAACATTAGATTGGCTGCAGACCTATCCACAGAGACCTGGCAGGCCAGAAAGCACTGGCATGATATCGTCAGATAACTAAATGAAAAAATAGGCAGCCAAGAATACTATATCCAGCTAAGTTGTCTTTGAAAATAGAAGGAGAGATAAAAAGCTTCCAGGACAAACAAAAACTAAAGGAATTTGCAAACATGAACCAGCCCTACAAGAATTTTGAAAGGGGTCTTCTAAGCAAAGAGAGAGCCTAAAAGCAACATAGACCAGAAAGGAACACAGACAATATACAGTAACAGTCACCTTACAGGCAATACAATGGCACTAAATTCCTATCTTACAAGAGTTACCCTGAATGTAAATGGGCTAAATGCCCCAAATAAAGGACACAGGCTATCAGATTGGATTAAAAAACAAGACCCATCAATATGCTGTCTGCAAGAGACTCACTTTAGACCCAAAACACCCCCAGATTGAAAGTGAGGGGGTGGAAAACCATTTACCATGCTAATGGACACCAAAAGAAAGCTGGGATGGCAATCCTTATATCAGACAAATTAGATTTTAAACCAAAGACTGTAATAAGAGATGAGGAAGGACACTATGTCATACTTAAAGGGTCTATTCAACAAGAAGATCTAACAATTGTAAATATCTATGCCTCTAACATGGGGGCAGGCAATTATATAAGCCAATTAATAACAAAAGCAAAGAAACACATTGACAACAATACAATAATAGTGGGGGACTTTAACACCCTGCTTACTGAAATGGACAGATCTTCTAAGCAAAATATGAACAAGGAAATAAAGACTTTAAATGACACACTGGGCCAAATAGACTTCACAGATATATTCAGAACATTCCATACCAAAGCAACAGAATACATTCTTCTCTAGTGCCCATGGAACATTCTCCGGAATAGATCACATCCTAGGTCACAAATCAGGTCTCAACTGGTACCAAAAGATAGGGATCATTCCCTGCATATTTTCAGACCACAATGCTTTGAAACTAGAACTCAATCACAAGAGGAAAGTCATAAAGAACACAAATACATGGAGGCTAAAGAGCATCCTACTGAAGAATGAATGGGTCAACCAGGAAATTAAAGAAGAATTTAAAAAATTCATGGAAACCAATGAAAAGGAAAACACAGCTGTTCAAAATCTTTGGGATGCAGCAAAGGCAGTCCTAAGAGGAAAATATATAGCAATACAAGCATTTCTCAAGAAACGAGAAAGGTCTCAAATACACAACCTAACCCTACACTAAAGGAGCTGGAGAAAGAACAGCAAATAAAGCCTAAACCCAGCAGGAGAAGAGAAATAATGAAGACCAGAGCAGAAATTAATTAAACAAAACCAAAAGAATAGTAGAACAGATCAACGAAACTAGGAGCTGGTTCTTTGAAAGAATTAACAAGATTGATAAACCCCTGGCCAGACTTATCAAAAAGAAAAGAGAAATGACCCAAATCAACAAAATCATGAATGAAAGAGGGGAGATCACAACCAACACCAAAGAAATACAAACAATTATAAGAATATATTATGAGCAAGTGTATGCCAGCAAATTAGATAACCTGGAAGAAATGGATGCATTCCTAGAGATGTATCAACTAGCAAAACTGAACCAAGAGGAAAGAGAAAACCTGAACAGACCTATAACCACTAAGGAAATTGAAGGAGTCTTCAACAGTCTCCCAACAAAAAAAGCCCAGGGCCAGATGGCTTCCCAGGGGAATTCTACCAAACATTTAAAGAAGAATTCATACCTATCCTTCTGAAACTGTTCCAAAAATAGAAATGGAAGGAAAACTTCCAAACTACTTTTATGAGGCCACCATTACCTTGATCCCCAAACCAGACAAAGACCCCATCAAAAAGGAGAATTACAGACCAATATCTTTGATGAACATGGATGCAAAAATTCTCACCAAAATACTAGCCAATAGGATCCAACAGTCCATTAAAAGGATTATTCACCACGACCAAGTGGGATTTATCCCTGGGCTGCAAGGTTGGTTCAACATCCGCAAATCAATCAACGTGAAACAATACATCAACAAGAGAAATAACAAGAATCATATGATCCTCTCAATAGATGCAGAAAAAGCTTTTGACAAAGTACAGCATCCTTTCTTGATCAAACTCTTCAGAGGATAGGCATAGAGGGTACATACCTCAATATCATAAAAGCCATCTATGCAAAACCCACAGCAAATATCATTCTTATTGGGGAAAACCTGAGAACTTTCCCCCTAAGGTCAGGAACATGACAGGGATGTCCACTATCACCACTGGTATTCAACATAGTATTAGAAGTCCTAAGCACAGCACTCAGACAACAAAGGGAAATAAAAGGTATCCAAATCGTCAAAGAAGAAGTCAAACTCTCACTCTTTGCAGATGATATGATACTTTATTTGGAAAACCTAAAAGACTCCACCCCGAAACTGCTAGAACTCATACAGGAATTCAGTAAAGTGGCAGGATAGAAAATCAATGCACAGAAATCAGTGGCATTCCTATACACCAACAACAAGACAGAAGAAAGAGAAATTAAGGAGTCGATCCCATTTACAATTGCACCCAAAACCATAAGATACCTAGGAATAAACCTAACCAAAGACGCAGAGGATCTGTACTCAGAAAATTATAAAATACTCGTGAAAGAAATTGAGGAAGACACAAAGAAATGGAAAAACATTCCATGCTCATGGATTGGAAGAACAAATATTGTGAAGATGTCAATGCTACCGAGAGCAATCTACACATTCAATGCAATCTCCATCAAAATACCATCCACTTTTTTCAAAGAAATGGAACAAATCATCCTAAAATTTGTATGGAACCAGAAAAGACCCCAATAGCCAGAGGAATGTTGAAAAAGAAAAGCAAAGCTGGCGGCATCACAATTCCGGACTTCCAGCTCTAATACAAAGCTGTCATCATCAAGACAGTATGTTACTGGCACAAAAACAGAAACATAGATCAATGGAACAGAATAGAGAGCCCAGAAATGGACCTTTAACTCTATTATCAACTAATTTTGACAAAGCAGGAAAAAATGTCCAGTGGAAAAAAGTCTCTTCAACAAATGGTGTTGGGAAAATTGGACAGCCACATGCAGAAGAATGAAACTGGACCATTTCCTTACACCACACACAAGAATAGACTCAAAATGTTTGAAAGACCTAAATGTGATACAGGAGTCCATCAAAATCCTAAAGGAGAACACAGGCAGCAACCTCTTTGACCTCAGCCGCAGCAACTTCTTCCTAGAAACATCGCCAAATGCAAGGGAAGCAAGGGCAAAAATGAACTATTTGGACTTCATCAAGATAAAAAGCTTTTGCACAGCAAAAGAAACAGTCAACAAAACCAAAAGACAACCGACAGAATGGGAGAAGATATTTGTAAATGATATATCAGATAAAGGGCTAGTGTCCAAAATCTATAAGGAACTTCTTAAACTCAACACCCAAAGAACAAATGATCCAATCAAGAAATGGGCAGAAGACATGAACAGATATTTTTCCAAAGAAGACATCCAAATGGCCAACAGACACATGAAAAAGTGCTCAACATCACTTGGCATCAGGGAAATCCAAATCAAACCCTCAATGAGATATCACCTCACACCAGTCAGAATGGCTAAAATTAACAAGTCAGGAAAGGACAGATGTTGGCGGGGATGTGGAGAAAGGGGAACCCTCCTACACTGTTGGTGGGAATGCTAGCTGTTGTATCCACTCTGAAAAACAGTATGGAGGTTCCTCAAAAAGTTGAAAATAGAGCTACCATACAATCCAGCAATTGCACTGCTGGGTATTTACCCCAATGATACAAAAGTAGGGATCCGAAGGGGTACGTGCACCCCGATGTTCATAGCAGCAATGTCCACAATAGCCAAACTGTGGAAAGAGCCAAGATGTCCATCAACAGATGAATGGATAAAGAAGGTGTGGTATATATATACAATGGAATATTATGCAGCCATCAAAAAGAATGAGATCTTGCCATTTGCAACGACGTGGATGGAACGGGAGGGTGTTATGCTGAGCGAAATAAGTCAATCAGATCAAGACATGTATCATATGACCTCACTGATATGAGCAATTCTTAATCTCAGGAAATAAACTGAGGGTTGCTGGAGTGGTGGGGGGTTGGAGGGATCGTGTGGCTGGGTGATAGACATTGGGGAGGGGATGTGCTATGGTGAGTGCTGTGAATTGTGAAGCCTGTGAAATCACAGATCTGTACTTCTAAAACAAATAATACAATATATGTTAAAAAAAAAAGAAGAAAGTAGCAGGAGGGGAAGAATGAAGAGGGGGAATTGGAAGGGGAGATGGACCATGAGAGATGATGGACTCTGAAAAACAAACTGAGGGTTCTAGAGGGCAGGGGGTGGGGAGATGTGTTAGCCTGGTGATGGGTATTAAAGAGGGCATGCTCTTCATGGAGCACTGGGTGTTATACACAATGAATCATGGAACACTACATCAAAAACTAATGATGTAATGTATGGTGATTAACATAACAATAAAAAATTTAAAAAAAAAGAAAAGGAAAAAAAGGAAAAGCAATGAAGTATTCTAACTATTTCTATTCAGCACCTTATTGGAAATTCACACTTTTACAAAAAGATAAAACAAAACAAAACAAATAAAGAAGGAAAGAAAGTATACTCTGATGAAAAAAATCACAAATGTTATCAGCAAGAGAGGAAAAAATGAACAAAGGAATTACAAAAAACAGAAAGCAACTAACAAAATGACAGCCCTTACCTGTCAATAACTAATTTTAAATATGATTGGATTAAATTTACTAAAGAACACCAACAGCATGACTGAATGTGGGAAAGAGGAGATGGTTAGGACTAGATCCAATGACAGGAGACTCACTTTAGTTTTTATTTTTATTTTCACACACTTTCTTTTTTTATTAAGTTTTTAATTTTAATTCCAGTGTATTTAAGATACAGTGTTATTTTTGTTTCAGAGTTATAATATAGTGACTCAACAATTCCATATCTTATTCAGTCCTCATTATGATAAGTGTTTCTTTAATCCTCATCACCTATTTCACTTATTCCCCCACCCACTACCCTTTGGGTAATCATCAGTTTGTTCTTTATAGATAGAGTCTATAGAGGTACTGTAGTGTATATCTGAAACTATCCATTTAGGTCCATCCTAAATTTCGGAGACCTACTTCCTCCTAATTGACACATTTAACTCTTATATAAGAGAGTGGCTTAGATCTTCATGGAGATGACAACTGGATCCTGAAATGCTAATTCTGGTCACCTTGGCTGTATCTATCACTCAGTGTCACCACATTGCTTTCTGGCAGCAGTACCATCAGGAAGATGGCCTCTGCCATAGCAATTGTGTTCCAAACCTCATGCAAGTGTATCTAACTGGAAGAACCTAATTCACATTGAAACCTTCATGGCAAAGAAAGTTTGGGAACTATAAATATTACATTTTCTATCTATCCAACCAATAGTACAGACAGGAGGTTGAAAGATCAAGAAGCTGTGATACAATATGTGGGAAACTTCCTTCTGGAAATCTTTTGCTTTTTATTCTACTTGGAACCTTAGCAATATCCAGCCAGGGCCAAATTTTATGTTAGTATCTTACCCTGGATTTTCCTATAGCACAGATATTGCATATTTAAAACTTACCCTTGTGGGCTTATAGCTGTTAGTATGTGTTTTCAGAGATTTCATCAATCCCCTAGAAATGATTCAGAGACAGTTGCCTTGGTTTCTTCATGCCCCAGTGGATAGATATATTTATTTTTTTCCTAGTTCAGACTCACTAATGGTACAGCCTACTGATGGGGCAGATTTTTTGCAATCATTACAGATATGAACCAGTTTTTGGAAGCCCAAAGCTTTATCTCCTGCTTCATATGGGCACTATATTTCAAGCCCCAGAATTGCTATACCAGCGGCTTATGGAATGTGTAGTATTCATCTTGATGCTTGCAAATTGATTTTAATTTTCCTATTTGTTTCTAGTACCTTTGTTTCTTTCTTTCTTAAGCTCAGATATGCATTTAGATAAAATTTGTTGTTTTTTTTCCAGAAAAAAAAAAGGTGAGAGTCTGTTTCTTTATGTATCTCTTTCTCTCTCTTTTTTAATCACTTTGCTCATTTGTATTGTTTCTTAAATACCACATATGAATGAAGTCACATGGTATTTGTCTTTCTCTGACTAATGTATTTTGCCTAGCATTAATTCTCTAAGCTCCATCCATGTCATTGTAAATGACAAGATTCCATTTTTTTTTATGGCTGAGTAATATTCCAGTGTGTGTGTGTGTGTGTGTGTGTGTGTGTGTGTGTACTTCTTTAGCCATTCCTCTAGCAGTGGACCGTGGAGCTGCTTCCAAAATCTGGCTGTTGTAAATAAGGCTACAATAAATATAGGGGTGCTTGTTTCCCTTTAAACTAGTGTTTTTGCATTTTTGGGGTAAATACCCAGTAGTGTGATTACTGGATCATGGAGTAGTTCTATTTTTAGCTCGTTGAGGAACTCCATACCATCTTCCACAGTGGCTGCACCAGTTTTATTCCCACCAACAGTGTACAAGTGTTCCTTTTTCTCCACATCCTCACCAACACCTGTTTTTCCTTGTGTTGTTGATTTTAGCCATTCTTACAGGTGTGAGGTTGATATCTCACTGTAGTGTTTGGAGAAGTTTTTGGAGAAATATCTGGTCATGTTTTCTGTCCATTTGTTTAATTGGATTATTTGTTTTTTGGGTGTTGTATAAGTTATTTTTTGGATACTAACCCTTTATTGGATATATTGTTGGTAAATATTCCCTTCCATTCCATAGGCTGCCTTTTAGTTTTGTTGATTGTTTTCTTCACTGTGCAGAAGCTTTTTATTTTGATGTAGTCCCAATAGTTTATTTTTTCTTTTATTTCCTTTGCCTCAGGAGACATATCTAGAAAAATGCTGATATGGCTGATGTCATATGCCTATGCTCTCTTCTAGAATTTTTATGGTTTCAGGTCTTACATGTAAGTCTTTAATCCATTTTTAGTTTATTTTTGTGTATGGTGTAAGAAAGTGGTCAAGTTTCTTTTGCATGTAGCTGTCCAGTTTTCCTAGCACCATTTGTTGAAGAGACTGTCTTTTTCTCATTTGATATTCTTTCCTGTTGTGTCAAATATCAATTGACCATAAAATTGTGGATTTCTTTCCAGGCTTTATATTCTGTTCCAGTGACCTACATGTCTGTTTTTATACCAGTACCATACTGTTTTAATTACTACAGCTTTGTAATATAACTTGAAGTCTGGAATTGTGATACCTCCAGTTTTTTCTTCTTCAAGAATTTTCCTTTTTTTCTATTTTCTTTTTTTTTTTTTGCTATTCAGGGTCTTTTGTGGTCCCATACAAATTTTAGGATTGTTTATTCTAGTTCTGTGAAAAACACTGTTGGTATTTTGATAGGAATTGCATTAAATGTGTAGATTGCTTTCAGTAATATAGACATTTTAACAATATTTGTTCTTCCAACTCATGAGCATGGAATGTCCTTCCATTTCTTTGTGTTGTTTTCAATTTCTTTCATCAATGTTTTATAGTTTTCAGAATACAGATCTGACTTTTCACCACTTCGGTTAAGTTTATTCCTAGGTATTTTATTATTTTTGGTGCAATTGTAAATGAGATTGTTTTCTTAATTTGTTTTTCTGCTGCTTCATTGTAGGTGTATAGAAATGCAACAGATTTTTGTTCATTGAATTTCTATACACCAGATTTTGAATCCTGTGAATTTACTAAATTCATTTATCATTTCTAGTAGTTTTTTGAGGAGCCTTTAGGTTTTTCTATAGTGTCATATAATTTACAAATAGTAAAGGTTTTACTTCTTCCTTGTCAATTTGGATACCTTTTATTCCTTTTTCTTTTCTGATTGTTGTGGCTAAGACGTCCAGTACTATGTTGAATAAAAGTGGTGAGAATGAACATCCTTGTCTTGTTCCTGATCTTAGGGGGAAAGCTCTCGGTTTTTCTCTGCTCAGTATGATGTTCACTGTGGGCCCAAAACAGTTTTGGGTCACCTGGTTGGCTCAGGTGGTTGAGTGTCTGAATCTTAATTTTGGCTCAGGTCAGGATCTCAGGATCCTGGGATCCATCCTGTGTTGAGCTCCGTGCTCAGTGGGGAATCTGCTTGAAGATTTCTCTTCCTCTTCCTATGTCCCTCCCCCTTGTGTGCTCGCTCACTCTTTCTCTCAAATAAATAAATAAATATTTTTTTTAAAAAGTTTTACTTATTTCTTTCCAGTCTGTATTTACTGTATTCCTTTTTCTTGCTAGGAGCTCCAGTGCAGTGTTGAACAAAGGTTTGAGAGTGAATATCCTTGATTTCTCCTTAATCTTGGCAAGAAGCAGTCTTTCCCTATTAAGTATGATATAAGATGTAGGATATTTACAGATGTTCTTTATCAGGTTGAGGAACCTTGTGCTTCCTATGAGAGAAGGATCACAGAAAATGACAATGTGATGTACCTGTGCACTTTGAGGGAAACTATCAGTTTTCAGACTCCATTGTCAGTCTTTTGTAGTGAGCGTTTCATGGACACTTATGACTAGGAAATGTTGAGAAGATGCAGACTACCATTCTGTCTGAGGCTCCAGAGATTCTGAACTGTCACACTAGCCCACAATTGCTCTTTAAAAATTTGTTTAAATTTCAATTTTATTCTTAATTCTTTTATGGCTGCAACATTTCCCTCTCATGTTCTACCATGTCTGGTTTCTCCTCAAGGAGTCTTGTCAGATTAGAATTAAGTTCACCTGGTTGTTTTGTAATCTTAAATTTCTGATGACCTAAAAAAGGCAATGATTTTATAGTTGGCTTTTTATAATTGCTACTTAGGGAGTAATATTATTTGACAGTTGGCTATACCCTAACTGGAAGAGCTGGCATCAATTATTTATGCTTCAAATATTTTGAGCTCTTACCATGTACCAATTTCTATGCTAAGTGGGATTTTGTTGTCTGAATGGAATTAACTCTCCACTTAGAGTAAGAAGACTGAGGCCTGATTACAACTCTACATCTTACTTGCTGTGTATTGCATCTTAGCTACTTATAGAGCTATCTGTGCTTCCATTTTCTTTTCTTTAAAACAATGGTTACTTTGTTGTATCAAATGAGTTGTGAAAATATAAAATAGTTTGTTAAACATCTCTTAATTTGGAAATATAATAAAATTATATTTGTTAAGCTATCTTTTAATGTAATTTTAGGCCCCACAAAATGGCCAGAGTGTCCCATTATCACAACCCTACCAATAATAACAACCATAAAAAAGGTATTAAAGGTATTGAAGAATTATAAATTATTTTGAAACATGTCCAGTTGGTAACAAGCTTCACATTCTGGATTTCTATGGACATTTTCTGAAACAGTGAAACTGGAATGAAATTGCCCTGTCATTGTGTATTATTTATACATTGGGTACAAATAGAAAAAGAACCCACGTATGAAACAAAGATAATGGAATTTTCCTCCTGACACAAATCCTCTCAAAAAAATCAAAATGAGTGTTATAAAGATTTATTGAGCTGAATTGTTAGATTAGAAACATAATTTAAAAATAAGAGGAGACATTTTATTACAAAACTCATATTTTTATAGGTAAGAAATCAAAAGCCCAGAGAGGTTAAGTGATATGCTCAAGGTTACACAGAGAAATTACTGCATGATGGAAATCCCTCCACAAGTCTCCTAACTCCTAGTCCAGTGATCTTACATTGTAGTTCTGTAACAAGGCATGCTTCATTGCTTTATTATTTTAAATAAATATTTATTTTTAGAACTGTTTTAGATTATGGAAAAATTTCAAAAGGGAGTAGAGTGAGGATATGCTATGCTCAGTTTCCCTCATTATTAACATCTTACATCAGTCTGACATATTTGTTAAAATTAAGTAACCAGTAATGATGCATTATTATTAACTGAAGTCCATAGTTTATTAAGATTTACTTAACTTTTACCTAATATCCTTTTTCTGTTTCATGATCCTATCCAAGTTACCACATTACATTACATTTAGTTAGGTCTACTCTTAGCTATGACAATTTGTCAAACTTTCCTTGTCTTTGATGACCTTGACAGTTTTGAGGTCAGATAGTTTTGCAGAATATCCTTCAACTGAGATTTTTTTTAAAAGATTTTATTTATTTAGGTGAGAAGGAGAGAGAGCAAGCACAAGCAAGGTGGGGAAAGACAAAGAGAGAGGGAGAAACAGGCTCCCCCCTGAGCAGGGAGCCCAGCACAGGGCTCAATCACAGGACCCCGGGATCATGACCCTAGCTGCAGGCAGATGCTTAGCCAACTGAGCTACCCAGGCACCCCAATTTTTTTATTATCTTAATCTTGTATAAATAATTTCCTCATGGGCTTGGAACCCACTGGGTAGACTTAGACTTGCCAAATTAAAATACTTGTTTCCAGTTAATCATTTTTCCTTTCAATTTAAATAATTTGTTACTTCAAAGTTCATCTGCCTGTAAGTCTTAGCTTAAATCTTTTATATGACTTTGTCTCCTAACTAAAGTATAAGTCTTTCAAATTATCCTCATCTTGTCTTTCTCTTTCTCAAGTTTGCTTTAGTAGATAAGCAAATTGCTTTAGTAGATAAGGAAAATGTGTCTCTGCAACAGTGGGGAAGAAAGATTCCTTAGATTTACCTGGTAGAAAAATATCTACCTGGTAGAGGATGAAAGTAAAAAAGAAGAAATGCATAAAAGAAAGGTCCAAAAATAGGAAGAGTATTTTTAATAATAAAGACATACCTATTTAATTTGCAGAAGGCCATTAACACAATATCTTGCCATTAAATTGTGATGATGGAAATCACCAAGGAGAATGTACCGCAAGTTGATGCCATCAAATGATCAAAAATATATAAAAGACACAAACATTATTATTAATGGAAAATATTTCTAAAATTTTTTTTTAGTGTGAAAAAACAATGAGGGTTTTAGTCTCACTTTTACCATGTAAAGAGCTTGGAAGCCAACACTCAATTCTGGGATCAAGCCCCACATTGGGCTCCTTGCTTAGCAGGGACCCTGATTCTCCCTCTCCCTTTGCCTGCTTCTCCCTTTCTGCCTGCCACTCCCCATGTTTGTGCTCTGTGTGTGTCTATCAAATAAATAAATAAAATCTTTTTTAAAAAAAAGAATAAAAAAGTAATCTATTAAACTATAGAGTAAATAAATGTCTTATTCTATCCTACAATTTAAATATTACCTATGTATATGTATCTTTGTCTCAAAAATTTTGCCTTTTTTAGGATATTTCTACCTCTTTTACATATGTTCATATTTCTAATTCTAAGGCCATGTTTATTAATAGAAAAGCTGAACTAGCTTTCTAGGGAAATAAATAAATAGCTCTGGCAGCTTTTAAACTGATTTAATTATATTGAGCACCAGAAAGATCCACAGTATCCCTGAGAGAACATGATCATATAAGCAATTTATTACCAGATGCTTTGTGTTTAAGGTGTTATTCTTTGCTAAATGCAAATAGTTCCTCTATTCATGGAAGAACCATGAATTTTTAAAGTAGCCCCTTCCTGGTTGCTTGTTACTTGAAACTTTTTCCTATGTGGGCAGTAGGTGTCTTGGTGGGCAATGAGGAGTTAAAGCCTAGATTTCTGTAACCATAATTTTTTGTAGCTATGAAAGCCCAGTAAGTAAAATGGATTTTGTCTATAAAGCCTAAAAGACATGAATTAAAAAGAAAAAAAAAAGACAATATCATTAGGTAGGTTTTACTTAAGGAAAAGAATACTGAGCTGGAATTTGTAGTACTATGTTATAAAATAAGTTCTCATAGAATATGTGATGTGACCAGGAGCAGGCCACATGTTTTCTTGGCTTCATGTCCTCCACTTTATAGATTTGAACTATAAAAAAGTTTACAATCATCAAGAGATTTTGCTTAAAATATGAAAAATCTCAGAAAAACATTGCTCCTTTCTAACAAGAAAATGGCAAATGGTCATATTTTTTACAGTCTAACAGAGGCCTGAGGTATCAAGGTAATCTAATAAGATACATCCAAAGAGTTGTAAACTCTCAAATATAAAGTGGTGCACATGAACTGATTCCTCTTTGATGGAACAGTGGGAGAATGTGATAGCCAACATAGAAATGGTTAAGAAAAAGATAGCTATTCCTTATGTTCATAAGGAATAGCATGGAGGACATTAGGAGAAGGAAAGGAAAAATGAAGGGGGAGAAATCAGAGGGAGAGATGAACCATTAGAGACTATGGGCTCTGAGAAACAAACTGAGGGTTTTAGAGGGGAGGGGGTGGGGGATGTGTTAGCCCAGTGATGGGTATTAAGGAGGGCATGTACTGTATGGAGCACTGGGTGTTATACAAAAACAATGAATCGTGGATCACTACATCAAAAACTAATGATGTATTGTATGGTGACTAACATAACATAATAAAATTAAATTAAAAAAAGTAAAAAAATAAATAAAAATAAATAAAAAATAAAACAGTACCTAAAAAAAAGGAAGAAAAAGAAAAAGATGACTAATATTTCAGCTAATTTTTAAAGACCAAGTGTGGTTGGTATGACAAGTTGGAATTCTTTGAATCCTTAAACACAATAAAAATCTATACCACCCTGCCATCAGAAAGATTGGGGAAGATCTTGACTCAAGAGACCCCTTCTTTGTTGCAAGCATGGCAGTTTTTCTAAAGTTTGAGAGTCAAACAGGAAAATCAATAGAAACTTGCCTATAGTCAGAGTATCGCATATACACAATTTATGGATCATCTGTATCTAGAGAAGCATCAGAAAACTAGTCTTATCTGGACCCTGTACGGAGTAGAAGACAGAGGTGTTTGCTTCTGGAGGAGGAGCAGAATAACCACCCGCTCCCTGAAACCTCCACTGAGCATGAGTCAGGGATCATGAGCTACTGGATGCTGAGATTGCCCTACCCCTGAGGTAAAGGCACATAGAACCTGCTGAAATATAAGACTAAATCACGAAACTAAGAACCTTACTCCAAATCTCTACTTAAGACTTTACAAGTCTACTTAAGACTTGCACCAAGTCCTAGGCCAAGGATGACTCTCAGTGAGGAAGGTGTATCAATACTGAAAAATCCTTTGTGTGGGACAGATAGGCAGGGTCTGTTGAGATCTGATGATAAATAAAGCAGAAATGAGAGAAAATCTGCAGGCCTTATGCTAAGTATTTTATCACGAGTAATTTGAAGCACTAGATATAATGAAAACGATATCAAGGATCAAACTCGGGTTAAATATAAAATAAATTGACTCAACTCTCATTCCTCATGGCCTGACAGGACAAAAGGGTGGTGGCAGCATGTTAATTTTAAGATTTAAATACTAATTGCCACAGTCTTTTACTCATGGCTGGCATCATTTATCAAGAAAGAATGAAAGAAAGAAAGAAAGAAGAAAGAAAGAAAGAAAGAAGAAAGAAAGAAAGAAAGAAAGAAAGAAAGAAAGAAAGAAAGAAAG